>NW_025970624.1:0-11823 GCF_021869965.1 Rhincodon typus | reverse complement strand
TCACCGGACCCGAAACGTTAACTCTGTTTTCTCCTTCACAGATGCTGCCAGACCTGCTGAGCTTTTCCAGCAACTTTGTTTTTGTTCTAACTTTATTGATATTTTGATAAAAAAGCGTCTGTAGGATAGTGAGCTTGATGTGGATTTTAGCAATGTATTTACCAAATCCCAAATGGCGGATGGTGATTAACAGTGAAGAAGAAAGCCTTAAACTGCCAGAGTTTAATCCTTTATTCATTCATGGGATGAGAGTGTCCCTGGCCAGGCAGCATTTATTGTCTATCCCTAATTGCCCAGAGGGCAGTTTAGAGTCAACCACATTGCTGTGGGTCTAGAGTCATATGTCGGCCAGACCAGGTAAGGATGGCAGTTTCCTTTCCTAAAGGACATTAGTGAACCAGATGGGTTTTTCCAACAATTGACAATGGAATCATAGTCATCTTTCGATTCTTAATTCCAGATATTTTATTGCATTCAAATTCCACCATCTGCCGTGACAGGATTTGAACCTGGGTCCCCAGATCGTTATCTGGGTCTCTGGGTTAACAGTTTAATGAATGAGGTGGTCAGAATTCAGTATGGAGAACTTTGAGGTAATGCATTTGGGAAGTGCTACCAAGTCAAGGACATACACTATAAATGGTAGAACGGGAGGGCTTTAAATATATGCCCACCGACTCTTGAAGATTGAAGAATGGGTAGATAAGGTCATTTAGAAGGCAGACAAGACACTTCTTTTGTTAGCTGAAGCACAGATTATGTTTGCATTGTATAAAATCTAGCTTGGTCATTGAGGAAAATAATGCCCACCATATTACGGAAGGATATAACAATACTAGAGAGGAGCAGAGGTGACTTAGGGGGAAGTAACCGAGACTGGAGAATTTAAACTATGAGGAAAACTCGGACAGGCTGGAGCTATTTTCTTCGTAACAGTGGAAATTTAATTGAGATGCATATAATTATAAGCGCCTGGGTAAAGTGGATAAGAATAAACTTTTTTTTTGCTCTTATAAGAGAGGACAATAACCAGAGGAATGTATAGAAAATAACTGGTGGATGAATTAGAAAGGAGCTTAGGAGAAGTGTTCTCATTCACAGGGTGTTGCTTCGAGCTCTGAAGTTCAGTTCTGAGGAAGGGTCACTGGACCTGAAACGTTAACTCTGTTTTTTCCTTCACATACGTTCACAGACCTTCTGAGATTTTCCAGCAACTTCTATTTTTGTCTCTGAAGTTCACTGTCTGAAAAGGTTGTATAGACAGAAACCCTTATCACATTCAACAAACAATTCGATATTCACTTGATTTGCCGAAATTTTCAAAGTTCCAAGCTGCAAAATTGTTTTGAGCTGAACAGTGCTAAACTTGATGGCAGAGAAATGATGGGGTGAATGGCCTCCTTGTGTGAATTAAATTTCAATGATTCTACAATAATATAACTCTTTATCACTGTGCCACTGAATAAATATTAATGGATCTCTCTGAATCAATGACCTTCATTATCTGCAATGATCTTATATGTGACTTCCTCTAGTATCAACAACCTGAAATTGCTATCAGCAGAGAAGCAGTGGTCACAGCATTATGCTGCACCTTGTGACTGTACTTCTCAGCTCACATCTTTGAGGCTTCTTTTTGGTTTATCAACTCATATGTGCTTTGTACAATTTAAGTTGTGCTGAAAATGAATGGGCTGTTAATATGGTAAACGTTTGGTACTGGGACATTTTAAAAAAAAAAGATGCATTGCAATTAATATTCTAAGGAAACGTAGAAAACAAAAGCAGGAGTAGTCCATTCAGCCCTTTGAGCCTGCACCATCATTCATTTTGATCATGGCTCATTGTCCAACTCAAACGCCTATTCTAGCTTTTGCCCCATATCCACCGATCCCTTTAGCTATATCCAACTCCTTCTTAAAAATCATATAACATTTTAGCTTGAATGTTTTTTTGTGGTTGAGAATTCCACCGGCTCACTACTCTCTGGATGAAGAATTTTCTTCCATTTCAGTCCTAAATGGTTTACCACCTCATCCTCAGACTGTGACCCTTGATTCTAGACTCCCCCAGAACATTGCAAACATCCTTCCAGCATTTCCCCTGTCTAGTCTTGTTAGAATTTAATAGGTTTCTGTCAGATTTCCTCTCATTCTTCTGAACTCCAGTGAATATAATCCTAACCGATTCAACCTCCTCATGAGTCAGCTCTGCCATCCCAGGAATCAGTCTGGTAAACATTCGCTGCACTTCCTCGATAACAAGAACATCCTTCCTCTGATAAGGAGAGCAAAACTGCAACAAAATTCCAGGTGTGGTCTCAACAAGGCCCTGTATAATTGCGGCAAGATATCCCTTCTCCTGTACTTGAATCCTCACACAATGAAGCAATACCTGAGCGGTATGTTATGTGAAGATCCAGTTATAGAAAGCCTGCTGTTCTAAAAAGAAAATATTATTTCTCGTCAGCCTCCTCCAGAATGCACTAGAAATCAAAAAGTGGCATCACCAAGGGGCTGCAAGAAACAGCTTTGGGAAATATACTGTGCTGTGGCAAAACTAGAACAAAAACATTTACTAAAATAAAGACATTTAATCCTGTGAGAATATTCTAAAAGGTATATTCACTTGGTAAAAGTCATTAAAAGTCGTGAACAAGTAGATATCACAACAAGCCAAACTACAGCCATTACCAACTGTATTGTTGGAGGAAGGTGGTACATCTACTCACAGTACATTTTATAAATAGGCTATTAACACACTTGAGTCTTTTTGTTCTGCAATTATGAATCATTAGTGGGAGATAAATGGAATGGGTCAGCAAACAAAGGAGAAGCTGGCATTGTAGACCATTGGGAGGGATTACACAAAACAAAACCATTTACAGTGAACAAGAAATAGGGCTCAAAACTGTGCCTCAATAGCATCACTATTAATGGCAATATGGGTGCTGTTTCATATCATACCTGTGTCATGTGTGTACGCTTCTGGTGACTGCTGTGCCAGCTGCCACTTTGCTCAAGGAGGATTGTGCCAGCTGCCACTTTGCTAACAGTGTCAGCGTGGGTATTCAGAGTGTGCACTGTAAATATGCAGAGTAAGCAGATTGTTGATTGATTGATTGATCGATTGATTTATTGTCATGTGCTGAAATAAGCTGAAAAGCTTTGTTTATGAGTGGTATGGGCAGATCACAGCAAGCAAAGGATGTACAGATCAAAAAGACTTAGAGGCATACCGCTTACACTGCAGGTTACATTATTTGAGGCTAGTGTCCATTAAACAGTCTGCTAACGGCTAGAAAGAAGTTGCTCCTGAACCTGCTTGTGCATGTGTTCACGCTTCTGTATCATCTGCCCAACAGAAGAAGCTGTAGGAGATCATTACCAGGGTGCGATGGCTCTTTGATGATGTTGGCCACCTTTCAGTGGCAACGGGCCATGTAAATAGAGTCCATGGATGGAAGGTGATGGTCTGGGCTGTGCACACCACCTTCTGTAGTTTCTTACAGTCCTGGGCAGAGCAGATGCCACACCAGGCCGTTATGCACCCCGACAGTATGGTTTCAATGGTTCATCTGTAGAAGTGGGTGAGTGACCTTATGGACATGCCAATTTTCCTGAGCCACCTGAGGAAGAAGAAGTGTTTTTGTGCCTTCTTGATATTGCATTTACGTGGGAAGTCCAGGACAGGTCATCAGTTATCGTCACTCCGAGGAACTTGATGCTCTTCACTCTCTCAACCTCAGTTCTGTGACATCTTTCAGAAAATAACGCTGATTTCTCACTGATGGTGTCAATTTCAAGTCCATTTCTTCAGCTATCACTCTGGCTATGCTTATCTTAAATGGTGAATGAATGTATTCTGAAGCTAGTTGGATTTGCCCCTTATTGCCTTTTAGAAGGATCTTCATCCACATTCTGGCTGGTAGGTTTCTACCGGCTGTTGTGAGTTATTAGAAATGTTTAATGGTGGTGAGTTACCAATAGTTGCTGTTATCTACAAGGAATGGTGTGACAACGGGATGGATGTCTTGTCATTTGCTTGAAGGTTCTACTCAAAACTTGCTCCCAGCCATGGGTGCTGTGTTTAGCAATCCCCTAAGTCTGAGAAATTGAGGGAGAATTAGCAGAGGTGTCACTGAAGAGTAAGAGCAGACAACAGAGGGAGGAGGAATAGCTGGGCCCTTGGCAGAATGCCATACTGATCCAAGGTTTTCAGGGAGTAACTGTCCTGTAGTTACATCTCATGAGGTACAGTTGTTTCTGTTAAAAATGTTCTTCTTAATATCTGCCAATCATTGTTGGCAGGCATCACGCTCACTGCAGAGCAAAGACACTACTGCTTTTGACTGTGAAGGGGACCATGCATGGACTTCTTTCCATGGGGTTCTTAGCAATTTGGAACTGAGGACATCTCTTAAAGAAGGGTGAGCATTCTGGTGTCTGCCAAGGTGGTGAGTTTCTCTATCATGCAGGGCGCCGTTGACTGGAGATGTGTTGATTTGCGGATGCTGCATCTAAATTATGGTAGTCAATGCTGGCAGCAGTCGAGGTGTCTGTAATCTGCACATGTCCACTGTATAATCAGCATGTGAGCCATCACAGCAAACAGGAGATTGGTGACTGGCCGGTAGGGTCAGTCCACCGATCACCTAGTTCACGACGGCAATGTACAACCCAACTACACTCAGACAGTGTGAACATAAAGGGTGCCATTCAATCACCCAGAATGTCATTGAACAATCTATTGAGTAAGTGATACTTCCACCATTTGGACTATTTTAGTGGAGCCCTTCAGTACTGTACAGAGCACAGGTCACGATTCATCATTGTCTACTGCATCCTTCATGACTTTGACATCATAAAGATGTAGCCAGGTAAACAGTCAGAAGCTAAGCAGACGGACAAGGAAAGGTGGAAGGAGGAGGGAAGGTAAAGGAGAGGGATTGGGAAGGGATGGATCAAGCGATGAGATTTGGACAATATTCAAGTTTGGGCTGATAAGTGGTGAGTAAGATTTGTGCCATACAATGCCAAGCAATGACCATCTCCAACCAGAGACAATCTAATCATTGCAAGTTCACCTCCAATTCACATACCATTCTGACTTAGGACTTATCACCATTATTTCACTGGGTCAAAATTCTGAACCTTCCTCCCTAGCAGCATAACGAGAATATGGACACCCCAAGGATTGCAGCCATGAGGCAATAGATCACTACCACATTCTGAAGGGCAATTAGAGATCAACAATACATTGTGTCCTCACCAGCGATGCTCACATTCCACAAATGAATCAAATAAACCCACTTTGTGAAATACCTTTGCTGGTGCCAGAGGGACTGATCAACCAATTAGCACAATTTAATGGCAACGTGATAGAGGTAGGAAACATGGCTACCTAGAAAAATGATAGTAAGAACTGCAGATGCTGGAATCAGAGATAACACAGTGTGGAGCTGGAGGGATACAGCAGGCCAGGCAGCATGAGAGGAGAAGGAAAGTTACATTTCAGGTCGGGACCCTTCTTCAGAAACTTTCAGAATACTGAGAGGCATACATAGAGTTGGCGTGGGGAAGATGTTATCACTAGTAGGAGAGACTAGCACCTGAGGGCGCAGTCTCAAAGTGAAGGGACAGCTCTTTAGAAATGAGATGAGGAAGATCTTCAGCCAGAGGATGGTGGATCAGACACTTTTTCTGAAGAAGGGTCCCAACCCGAAACCTCAACTTTCCAGCTCCTCTGATGCTGCTTGGCCTGCTGTGTTCATCTAGCTCCACACTGTGTTATACCTAGTGAAAAGTTTGGATACAAATTGCCTATTAAACTAAAACAAAGTTAGCAAACTTAAAATGGAAACAGAAAGCATTTGAAATGCACAACACGTCAGTTAATACCTGGAAGAGGAACAGGGGTCTAACTTGTCAACTTCAACCCATCATTGAGTTCTAATGAAAATCCCACTTGACACATTAACTTATCTTTGTCTTTCAGATTCTAACTGACCTGCTGTGGGTTTCAAACACTTGAAAGTTTTTTTTTTATTTGTGGTTCAAACTTCCTGTAATGAGATTTGCTGTCAAGTGCAGTGTGATGTAGAGCAAGCTGAATGATTTCCAGCAGGAAGATACAAAAACACACTGGAGTTTGGCACATGAAAGAGCAAAAGTGCCAACATGTGGGATCATTTCTATGATTTATGTAAAATTGACATCTTGTTGTAACATCCACAAACAATCACTCAAATGATGGGCTTCTGTCAGCTCAGAATTGTGCATATACTTTGCCTCATGTTTGAGCTCTGTGGCAAGATCAAAAATGACAGGGAAATGAAATGAAGTCTGGTACAAAAGTGAACTCCCAGTAATAAGAAGCTGCAGAAACAAGCATGAGAATAATAGTGAAGATGTCACTTTGGGAAGACAGTTTGTGACTGAAACGTGCTATTTTGAGCTCTTGGATAATTGTATCTAAAATAAAGTTGACCAGAAATTTATTTCCCTTGGGTGGAATATCCCTAACCAATGAATGATACGGGCAATGGTGGGAAAATTGGAAGAATGAGATAGCCATTGAGGGGATGCCCCCCATCAACTGCAAAATTTTTCAACTAAGTGTTGAACAGAGAGATGAGATTCTCACTAGTAAGTGGTGAGATGCCTTTTGCATGGATTAGCAATACAATAGCACTCTTATTGTGATGATATCTCACCTCTTTAATATGCAATTTCTCAATTTCCCAGCTGCTGCATAGAAAGCAGACAGTGACAATTACCAATACAAAAGTCAGAGCAATAGCCTGGCAACTCCATTTCACCACTTCCTCCTCCGAACCCCCAGAAATCATCAACACCTCAGGTCACAGTCCTTCAGCAGCAAAGACATGCAACCCCCACCCACCAGGAATTTTTGATCATTGTTGATGAAGTCAGAATTAGCCTCTGTTTGACATGCCTGGCAGGAATGGTGCAGGATGCCAGAGCCTGACTAGGTGCTCAGCTGGTCTTTAAAGATGCCAAGAATCCCAGGATGCTCTGACAATAATGAGTAAATCCTCTACTGGAAGTGGGAGAATGTGGTGAGTGGAGTGCCATAGAGGTGTGGTGCTTAGATAATGAGGCAAGTTTGGGGATGATAGCTTGAGAAAACTTGCAAGGACTTGCAGAGAGAAACCCACTATGAAACTTCAAAATTGACACACATGCGACCGTAAGATATAGGAGCAGAATTAGGCCATTCAGTTCATCGAGTCTCATCTGCCTTCTAATTATGGCTGATATGTTTCTCAACCCAATTTTGCTGCCTAGTCCCCTAACCCTTGATCTCATTACCAATCAAGAACCTATCTACCTCTATCCTGACACACTCAATGGCTTGGCCTCCACAGCTTCTGAGGTAATGAATTCCACAGATCCACCATCCTCTGGCTGAAGACCTTCCTCCTCATCTCAGTTCTAAAGAGCCGTCCCTTCACTTTGAGGCTGTGCCCTCAGGTGCTAGTCTCCCCTACTAGTGAAAACATCTTCTCCACACCAACCTCTCAATATTCTGTAAGTTTCAACGAAAGAAACTCCCCCCCCCACCACTCTCTCATCCTTCTAAACTTCTTTGAGTACAGACTCAGAGTCCTCAATTGCTCCTCATATGACAAGCCCTTTATCCCTAGGATCATTCTTGTAAATCTCTGGACCCCCTCTAAGGCCCCCACATCCTTCCTCAGATATGGGGCCCAACAACTGCTCACAATATTCCAAATGTAGTCTGACCAGAGCCTTTTACAGCTTCAGCAGTACATCTGTCCTCTTGTATTCTAGCCCTCTTGAAATGAATGCTAACATTGCATTTGACTTCCTAACTGCCAACTGAACCTGCATATTAACCTTAAAAGAATTCTGAACTAGGACACCCAAGTCCATTTGTGCTTCAGATTTCCAAAGCCTTTACCCATTTAGGAAATAGGCTATGTCTTTATTCTGAGATAACAAGGTGTAGAGCTGGATGATCACAGCAGGCCAAGCAGCATCAGAGGAGCAGGAAAGCTAACGTTTCGGGCCTAGATCCTTCTTCAGAAAAGACCCTTCTTTTTCTGAAGAAGGATCTAGGCCGGAAACATCAGCTTTCCTGCTCCTCTGATGCTGCTTGACTTGCTGTGTTCATCCAGCTCTACACCTTGTTATCTCAGATTCTCCAGCATCCGCAGTTCCTACTATGTCTTTATTCTTCCTGCCAAATTGCATAACCTTACACTTTCCCACTTTATATTCTATTAGTCACTTCTTTGCCTACTGTCCTAGTCTGACAAAGACCTTGTGTAGACTTCCTGCTTCATCAACACTACCTGTCCCTCCACCTTTGTGTCATCTGCAAACTTAGCAACATGCCCTCAGTTCCTTTGTCCAGATTCTTAATGTAGAAAATGAATAGTTGTTAATAGTCCCAACACTGATCCCTGTGAAACTCCATTGTCACCAGCTGCCATCTTGCCACCTTTATTCCCACTCTCTGCCTTCTGCCAGGAACCCGATGCTCTCTCCATGCCAGTACCTTGCCCCTAACACATGGGCTCTTATCTTATTTAGCAACCTCCTGTGTGGCATCTTGTCAAAGGCCTTCTGGAAATCCAAATAGTTGACTAACTTGCTTGGTACCTCCTTAAAGATTCTATTAGATTTGTCAGGTATGACTTCCCCTTGCGAAGCCATGCTGACTCAGCCTTACTTTACCATGCACTTCCAAACACACTGCAATCTTATCCTTAATAATGGACTCTAAAATCTTAACAACGATCAAGGTCAGGTTAACCTGCCTATAGTTTCCTCTCTTCTATCTCCTTCCCATTTTAAACAGAGGTATTACATTAGCCATGTTCCAGTCCTCTAGGACTTTCTCTGGCTCCAGTGATTCCTGAAAGATCACTACCATTGCCTCTACAATCTCAACTATCTCCTTCAGAACACTGTGGTATAGTTCATCCAATGAAATGTAATCACCTTCAGGCCCATACACAGTCCTTTTTTGAACTTGGACATTGTGCATAATACTCAGTGACTTCAATATGAGATGAGGCAGGAGCTAACCAGTTGTCTGGCTTCTGCCAATCGTGCTTTGTAACCATTTGTTGGGACATGCAAGAGAGTAGAATAGCTTCACGGGTTCTCTTTGCCATTTAGCTTTTGCTAGGAGAAACACTGCAATTGTATTTGGGAACTTTCAAAAGTAGTTTTCCTCCTCCCCTTTCTCACACAGAATTGTTGCTCCTGAGGAGTCCAATATCATTCTGCTTTCACGCACGGTGGTCCTTATTCATCAGCGAGCTAGGACAATTGACTGTCAGCCGGCTTTGTGTTTCATGGTGGTGTTTGCTGCAGCACACGACCCTGCTCACTCAATTCCGATGCAGTTCTCGCAGAATTGAACCTAGGGCCTCTGTCCAGATGGCTCAGTTTCCTCACTGGATAAACTGACTGAGCCACGGGGAGAACTCTGAAGTGAATTGTACAAGTTGTAGGCAATGGCGTAGATTCAAGTGCAACGGGAACACGTATAAGGAAATTGGATGTTGAGATCAGCACGTCTGATTCACAGCCCGCAGCTTGTTATGTCCACTAAAATTATTCATCCTTGGATTCCTGATGTATGCTAGGAGCAGTAATCTGTAAACTTAATTCCATGTGCTTTCTTCAGAGTTTGAGTTGGACTGAGGACTCGCTGCAAAGCGAGAAACATTACCTTATTACAGCACCATCGCGGTCCGTTCTTAATTTCACTGCCATAGATCACACTGCCCTCAATAAGCCAGTATCATTATTTTCTTTCCTCATGTCGTTTTCATATCTCCATGCTTATTGTGACTTGCGCTACAATTCATAGTTAGTCAGTATAATGTGCGTATATAGTCTAAATATTGTATTTGCTAGTTCAGTTGCTAAGACACGATATAAAAACTAGGCAAGTATACACCCCGAATCTTCTAAGATTTATACACCAGCTGTTGAAGGGTAGAGAGAGCTATCAGAATGCAAGCGATGCTGAAAACGCAAATAAAAAAAGGCAGCCTACAGTTTCTCCTGATCCTTTCGAAGAAACGAAGCAGCAAAAGGCACCTATCAAACAGCAATATTTGTCGGGCAAAACTGGCTCAGTGCATTTTTAGCATGCTTAAAACAATAGAACCGCGTCAGGAATTTAAGTATATATAAACACTGCGACTTTGTACACCGTATTTTTCTTGGGAGGAAATCTCTCTTTCAAATCCTTTAACCTCTCGTTAATTACATAAAATCACCCTCATTGTTAGGTCTATTTGTGTAACAGCTTACTGAAAGTGGAAGGAATTTCTGATGCTGCCACCTGTTAAGTTTAGAAAAATAATACATATGCATGTCAATTTGAAAACATTTCTGTAATGGACACTACTGTCAAAGCTCTTATGCAATACAGCATTCAAAAACTGCTAACATAGACCCAAGGGAAATATTTGCTGCAAGATCCTATACAGTGAGTGCAATTTGTTTTAATTATGATGATGGGTTATTGTACAAAAGACATTGTGCTGGCCGCAATTACAACACATGGAAGACAGTGAATTCTAATGTACCATAATAATTTCAAGACCCATTCTCTTATCGGCCAGTTCTATCAGTGTAGATTTTCCTACCTAATGCTGTACAACTCTATGTCTCTCAGATGAATGACATCAGGTAAGAAAGCTGGATATATCGTGAGGATCTACTATTTTCTTTTTAAGCCTCACTAGAAATTATTTGGGCTGTGCCCACCACTCAGTGTAGTCTTGCTCAAGCCTTATTCCCAAGTATTTCCTACAGCTCGGTTCTTTCCCTAAAGATTTTCTGAGTGCATCTAAGTGACATTTGTTGCTTGGTCTCATTTCTGAATGTCCCCTATAACCTGGTGCTAATTCTATTCCAAGTGATTTTGGCAATTTATCCACCACCAGTGGATCTGACTGCCAGCGTACTGCATGAGTCAGCAGCAAGTCTCATTTTAGGAAAATATTATCACCTCATAGTGAACAATTGCCAAGCTGCTGTTGTTTTCCTGGAACAATGCTCAAGCTGTCTGATAGGAAGATCAAAGAGTTGCCGTTAAATATTAAGGTACAATTGCGTAAAGCAGTCTTAACTCATGGCTGATATACAATATATATAAAAGATATATACGATATATACATCATATATATATAAGATAGATAGACTTTCCAAAAGGTAGATATACTCTGTTGGGTGGGGTCAGTACACTCTGAAAAGAATATTTATGGTGAGTATTAGAGATAGTAGGAACTGCAGATGCTGGAAAATCCGAGACAACAAGGTGCAGAGCTGGATGAACACAGCAGGCCGAGCAGCATCATAGGAGCAGGAGGGCTGACGTTTTGGGCCTAGACCCTTCATCAGAATTATGGTGAGTAGATGCCTCACTACCTATAAGTTTGAAATAAATTACAAATAAGATGTGCTCTGAAGGATAAGGGAAACAAGCATTTGGAAACCGTACCACCAATACTGCTCCCTCCAAGTCACTCCATCCTGATTTGGAACACTATTCTGTTTTGGTTCAAAATCCTACACCTTTCTCTCTGATAGCATTTTAGGAGGTATCTATACCACATGGATTGTAATCCAAGGCTGCTCATCACCACTTTCTCAGGGAATATTAAGATGGTCAATAAATGTCGACCTTGCCAGCAATGTCCACATCCATAAAGATTTAATTTTTAAAAGAAATGGACCTCAAATGGATTTAGGAATAATCTGGTTGGGGAATCGTGAATCTTGACCACCATTAGGACAGAGATAGTAG
>NW_025970623.1:0-11828 GCF_021869965.1 Rhincodon typus | reverse complement strand
TTCTCTTAATCAAAACTGCACACTATGGAAGGGCAGCCCATCATTCCTAAGGATAAAATGAAAGAAGTGTCCAGACCCGAAACGTCAGCTTTCCTGCTCCTCTGATGCTGCCTGGCCTGCTGTGTTCATCCAACTCCACACCTTGTTATTTCAGACTCCAGCATCGGCAGTTCCTACTATCTCAGACTGTACCATGTGCCCATCCCTCTCAATATCAACCATGACCAATTTTCATATCAGTGCAAACTTACTAATTATACCTTCTACATTCACATTCAATTTGTTAATGTACACAGCAAATACTAAGGGTTCCAGCACCGATCACTCTTGGTCACATGTTTTCAATTCCCATCATCCTTTGCTTCCTGTCTGTAAGCCAGTTTTGGATTCAAGTTTGCCAAATTGCCTTGGATCCCATAGGCGTTTACTTTTTGGACCAGCTTCCACATGGGACCTGGTCAAAGGCTTTACTGACATCCATGTAAACCACATCAACTGCACTAGCCTCGGCAACATATTTAGTCAAAAATTTCAACTAAATTAGTCAGACAGGATCTCCCTCTGACAAATCCGTGCTGACTATCCCTGATCAATCCCTGCCTTTCTAAGTATTGATTAATCCTGCCCTTCAGAATTTTTCCAATAATTTGACTATCACTGACGTTGGACTGATGGCCTGGGATTACCTGGCCACCCCTGCTGCCCTTTCTGAACAAAGCAACCACGTTAGCTATCCTCCAGTCACTTGCCACTTCACCTGTAGCCATCAAAGTATTAAATATCTCCGGCAGGGCCCCATCAATATTTTCCCCTGTCTCCCATGGCAACCTGGGATAAACTCAACAGGCCCTGTGGATTTATGCACGTTTATGACTGTTAAAACATCTCTTACCCCCTCTTATTAATCTTAATATGTTCTTGAACCTTGCCATCCCAACCAAAGTCCCTGGCTACAATGTCTTTCTCTGTGAATACAGATGTAAAATACTAATTTAAGATCTCACCCACATCCCCTGGCTCTATGCACAGATTACCCCTTTGGTCTCTAATAGGTCCCACTCTTTCCCTGGTAATTCTCTGACTCTTAATATACTGATAATAAACATTGAGGTTTTCCTTGATCATATCTGTCAAAGGTATTTCATGGCCCCTCCTTGTCCTCCTAATTTCCTTTTTAAGCAGCCTCCTACACTCTCTATACTCCTGAAGCTTCCCCCCGCCCCCCACCCTGTTTTTAATGCTCTGTAATTGACATATGTTACCTTGTTTTTCTTTATCAGACTGTTGATACACCTTGAAATCCAGGGTTCCCTGGACTTACTGCCCTTGTCTTTAAAAGGAACACTGGCCCTGAATTCTCATATCCTACTTTTAAAAGATTCCCACTTTCCAAATGTAGACTTACCTGCAAGTAGCTGCTGCCTGTCTATGTTTGCCAGTGCCTGTATAATGATATTGAAATCAGCATTCCCTCAATTTAGAAACTTAACTTCTGCACTATTCTTGCCCTTTTACAAAATGACTTTGATACAGAGTTAAGGTCACTATCCCAAAAATGTTCCCCCAGTGAAACGTCGACTACTCGACCGGCTTCATTCCCTAAGATCAGGTCTAGCACTGCCTATCTCTAGTTGGACTTGCTGCTCCTCTCTTTACATCTGTGCCCCATCCCCCTGCCAAATCAGTTTTAAACCTCCCTAACAGAATAAGCAAAGCTCCAAGCAAGGAAATTGGACCCATTTCTGTTCGAGTGCAACTTGTAGAGGTCTCCCAGTTACCCCAGAAACTGTCCCAGTGACCCAAAAATCTAAAGCCCTTTCTCCTACACCATTACTTTAGCCATATGTTCTTCTGATCTATTTTCCTATTCCTATACTCAGTAATGCATGATACTAGAAATAATCCAAAGATTGAACCTTAGTAGATTTCCTCTTTCCTACCTAACTCTCTCAATTCCAGCTGCACGGCCTCATTTCTTTTTTTCAACCCATGTCATTGGTACCAACATGTAGCACCACTGCTAGCAGTTCACCCTCCCCCACTTCAGAAGGCCCTGAGGCTGCTCTGAGACATTCCTGACCCTGGCACCAGGGAGGCAACATACCATTTGAGAGTGTTGTTTGCTATCACCGAACCACCTGTCAGTTTCCCTTACAATCGAATCCCCTGCCACCAAGGCTCTCCCAGACTTTATTCTCCCCTGCTGTGCAGCAGATCCAATGATGGTCCCACCAGCTTAGCTGTTGTTGCTTTCCCGTGAGAGGTCATTCCCCCCAACAGTATCCAACGCAGTATCTCTGAGAGGGTAATGGCCACAGGGGACTCCTGCACTGCCTGCCTGTGCTTACTCATCTTCCTGATGGTCACCCAACCCTTCTCTGTCTATGTAGCCCTTACTGGTGGTGTGACCAGCTCACTAAATGTAGTATCCACAATGTTCTCAGCCTCATGGATGCTCCATAGTGACTCCATCAGCAGCTCCAGGTGCTACATGCCATCAATCAGGACTACAGCTTAACACACTTCCTGTAGACATTGTCGCCATGGAGACTGGAAGTGTCCCTGATTTCCCACATACTGCAGAAGGAGCATTCCACAGGAACAAAAACAAAGTTGCTGGAAAAGCTCAGCAGGTCTGGCAGCATCTGTGGAGGAGAAAACAGAGTTAACGTTTCGGGTCCGGTGACCCTTCCTCAGAACTGATGGTGGCTGGGAAAACGTCAGTTTATATGCAGAAAATAGGGAGGTGGGTGGGGTAGGGAGTAAACGATAGGATAGAGCCCAAAGAGAGAGAAAGACAGTTGGACAGACAAAGGAGTTGCTAACAATCAGGCTGGGAGGGTGAGTAGTTGTTAATGGGGACTGTTAGTGACCAACAACAGGGGGTGTGTAATGGCAGGCTACGTGGTAACCAGGCCTGGTGTGTGGAGTGGGGGCCTTAGGCCCTAAAATTATTGAAGTCAATATTGAGCCCAGAGGGTTGTAGTATCCCCAAGCAGAAAATGAGGTGTTGTTCCTCCAGCTTGCATTGGCTTCACTGGAACACTGCAGCAAGCCAGAGACAGAGATGTTGGCCAGGGAGCAGGGTGGTGCATTGAAGTGGCAGGCTACAGGTAGTTCAGGGTCTTTTTTGCGAGCAGAACGTAGATATTCTGCGAAGCGGTCGCCAAGTCTATGCTTCATTTCCCCAGTGTAGAGGAGACCACATTGTGAGCAGCGAATGCAGTAGACTAGATTCTGGGAAGTGCAGGTGAAGTGTTGCTTCACCTGGAAGGTATGTTTGGGCCCTTGGATACTGGGGGGGGAGGAGGTAAATGGGCAGGTGTTGCACCTTCGCCGGTTACAGGGGAAGGTGCCGTAGGGCTGTGGGGAGGTGGGGGTGAAGGAAGTGTGGACCAAGGAGGGAACGGTCCCTGCAGAAGGCGGAGAAGGGAGGGGAGGGGAATATGTGTCCACAGGGCTGAGTTTGTGAACCACATTGATTACAAACAGCGAACTAGCAACCAATAGCTCAACCTTATGCATGACTCACCAAATCAGATTGCTGCCACTCTCTCTCCATCTCTCTCTCTATTCCTAACAAACTACAGACCACAAAGATAAAGCGTTTGTAACCTGTCTCCCTCTCGGCATTACTCCCTTAGCCTCTGAATTTGATTCCGAAGCAGCTAATCCTTTTGCCTTTTGACTCCTGATGTCACTTCAGGAGTTCTGCCTCTGGGTTCAGTTTCAGTCTGCTCCTCTCCTGCTGGTATCTATCAGGCAGAAGTTTTCAGGAAGTCAAGATGAGCTTGAGTACGGGCATGATTGTCTGATTGTGTTCGTGTCAGAACTGTTGATCCATTACATGCCATGGAACAGTCCCTTGTGAGCTCTGCAATGCAGTGCTATTGCGGTACATGCCTTTCAGAATGGCTTGTGATAATATGTTGGCACTAGCTCCCTTGTCAACCTTTAGCTTTTAGTGTGTGTCGAGCAGGTGATGATGGAAACACTTTCCTAATGTGCTGCAGTCCATTGGGTTTAGGTGCACCTGCAGTGCTGTTAGGGAGGCTATGATCCAGGTTAAGATTCAGTGAAGGAACAGAGATATAGTTCCATGTCAGGGTGATGTGTGAGGGAGGTGTTCCCTTGCATTTAAGTGGTAGAAGTCATGGATCTGGAAGGTGCTATTCCAGGCATCTTGTTGAGTTACTGTAGTGCATTTTCTACATTGTACTCACTGCTGCCTTTGTGCGTTAGTGGTGAATTAAGTGAGTGAATGTGGAAGGTGGTGACTGGGACACCAATCAAGTGGACTGCTGTGCCCTGAATGGTGTTGAATTTCATGAAGGTTAATAGTGCTGCTCCCACAAATTGGCAAAACATTCCTGAAGCAGTTTTCTTAAAAACTAGGTTTTCAGAGCAAAAGGAGCAATAATTGACCTCTTTAGCTGAGTTGGGTCTGACTCAGGAATGTTTGATGTGAATGTCAGGGTCTAGAAACTCAGGCCTGCCTATATTGTGCTGCACAGTTAAATATTGGGCTTTTAGTGTCCAAAACAAGGATGTGCTTTCATTTTCCATAACAGGGTACTTCATAATTCCTGACAAAAAGTCCTTTCTTTTGAGATGCCAATGGTGTTAGAAAAAGAGAAAGAAGGAATATTTTAAAGGATTTAATGAATGCTAAGTTCTCTCAATGTTTCAGCCTGTTCTGGATTTAGGAAACTAGTATTCACCAAGTATTTCTAAGCTATTGGATTCTTTTAACACTATTTAATAAGTCCACAGTCATGACTTAATCCCTCGGGATATTGGTCATTTAAGCAGATGATACTTCATTACAGAGTCTGTAAAACTGAGCGAGCTTGAAAAGTAATTTATGAAGGGACCACTACTTGCCAAGACATTCCAGTTATTTGTTTCTACAAATGTTCATTTAAGATGCAACTCCCAGCATTAGCCCTGGGGAGTAACATTATATTAATCACTCCCCATGTTTAGCTTTAACAGGATAAATATTAAATGTAACAACAGAAGCGAACAATGCTGTCAAACGCAAACCTTCTGTTCTACTCATCTGGGACTCAAATCCAAAAATAAAATTAAATGAAGCCGCTCACATAAGCTTCCATTGCTTTTATTTTCATCTCTCCAAGCTTGCAAAAGGGTTAAATTTAAATATGGTCCAGCCTACACTGGAGAGAGCTCCTTTTCAACACAGGCTCACTATACAAAGAGATTTCAAATTGTCACATTAACAAAACACCAATACAAGGTCGTTCAGTACCCAGGTCAGTGAATATGAAGATTAGCGAATTCATTATGTACATCAAGCACCACCACTGGTTGAAATCGGAGGCCTTTTTTGTTTAAAATAAATATAGATGAGAGTTGCTTAAGAGTTCTGATTGGAGGACATTCACTATAAAATTTTCATGCAAATACAAAACTTTAATTGTGTCTGTGGAAAGTATGATTAATCCATTGACTAACTGCTACTGGCAGGAGTAGAAGAGCTTGTCTTGGTGAGTTACATTGTCACTGATCGAATTTCTGTGTTAGGGAACAAAGAATTCTGATATGACAGATGAATGTGCAGAGAAAGGTGTCCTCTGACCTTCAACACTGAGTGAAGCTCACGTTTTGAAAAATCAGAATTGAAACATAAACTCCTGTTGTTAAAGTGTGAGTTTAACAAGCTGTCCTTGTTTCTCCTTCTATTGTCTCCAGCGCTTTGCAGGTATTGTGTTGTAGAGGTTGTACTGCCAGGCTAGAGACTCAGATCAGTCATCTGGAAAGCATGTATGAGAATTTCAAAGCAGAATTAAGAATTTGACATCCAGACAGTTCTGGTTCCCAACCTCATGCCTCAACTGCATTGCTCACTTAAAACTATAATTTGGCATTTAAATTCTCAAACTTGGGAAAGAGGCAAGCTCAGCAACTATTGGCATTGAACATTGGATACTGTATTAATATGTGTCCTTTAGTTCTTTATACTAGCAATGGCCAAACTTCTGGGCTACTGTTAAACATGCTTTCTTATTACAGAGTACAAGTTAATAAGGTAACTGAGAAGAGAGTTCTGAGCTTGTGCAAGAACCAACATCTTAGCAGAACGCTAACACATGACTACTGAGATCGTAGAGACATGCCAGATTACCTCAGGGGCTTGGCTACCTATTTATAAAACACTACCTTGACACAAACATACAAAACAGGGGTCAGCATAAGCTATTCAGCCCTTCCAACCTGTTGCACCTTTCAATAAGATTAGGGCTGATCTGATTGTAACCTCAAATCTGCACTCCCCTCTACCTCTCATAACTTTTCACTTCCCCTTGTTTGACAAAAATCCCTGTATCTCTGACTTAAAAATATTCAGGGACATGTTTTCAGAAAGAGAGTTCCAAAAACATACAACCTGCTGTTATAAATGGATGAATGATTATGTTTAAACAAGGCCTGGTTTTACAAGCTCCCATTACAGGAGACATCCTCTCCACATCTACCCTGTCAAACTCTCCAGGATTTTATATCTCTTAGTCAATTCACTCTGTTGTTCGTAAATAAGCTGCTGTTTTATCTGATATGGGAGCATCCAAAAAGTAGCTCAGCAGAACCCAGTTTGGGAGTAATGATGGAGTGGCAATGTTACTGGGAGGATAGAGGTGGCTTGATAGAGGTGTACAAAATGATAAGAAGTATAGATAGAGTGGACAGTTAGAAACTTTTTCCTAGGGTGGAGGTAGCTATTACAAGGGGGCATAGTTTTAAAGTGAATGGAGGTAGATATAGGGGAGACGTCAGAGGCAGGTGCTTTACTCAGAGAGTAGTTGGGGCGTGGAATGCATTGCCGGAGAGGGTAGTGGAGTCGGCCTCATTAGGGGCATTTAAGCGGCTGTTAGATAGGCATATGGATGATAGCATAAGGTAGGGGTGGAGGTTAGATAGACCTTAGGATTAGGGTAAAAGTTCAGCACAACATCGTGGGCTGAAGGGCCTGTACTGTGTTGTACTGTTCTATGTTCTATACTGACCTAATATTAGGGAATAACAAGGTGTAGAGCTGGATGAACACAGCAGGCCAGGCAGCATCAGAGGAGCAGGAAAGCTGATATTTCAGGTCTGGACCCTTCTTCAGAGGGCCATCAATCCAGGCCACCAATCACTTTAGACTCCAGCAACAATCTGTTTGATTCTTCATATTATTAATCAATGTTGGCCTACCTGGTGAATCTTGGAGTATTCAGTGTTCGATTATTTGTGTTTCATATCAATAGGGGTGTGTGATTAGTTATCAAATAAAAGCCAGTTCTGAAGAAGAATCATATCAGACTCAAAGTATTAACACTGTTTCTCTCTCCATGGATGCTGTTGGACCTGCTGAGTTTCTCCAGCATTCTATGTTTTTGTTTCTGCCTGTGATTAGTTTTGCCTGATTGCAGATACTGAGAAAGAGACTAAACTGTAGGTTGGCAGCTTTAAGTGTGAGAACAGACAATTAGATTCATCAGATTAACTCCAGAGATGAAAGGCTTGTTTATGAAGAGGGATTGAGCACTTCATGCCTAAATTTACTACAGTTTAGAAGAATCAGAGGAGACCTAATTGCTGCGTGTAAAATGCTAAAGAGGATTGATAAAAGTCGACGGAGAGAGGATGTGTCCCCTTGTGGGGCAATTTAGAATGAGGGGTTATAGTTTTAGGACAAGGCGTAGCAGGTTTAAAACAGAGATGAGGGGGAATTACTTCTCTCAGAAGGTCATGAATCTGTGGAATTCACTATCCCACAATGCAGTGGATGCTGAGACATTGAGTAAATTTAGGGAGGAGGTTGAAGGGTTATGGAGAACGGGCAGGAAAAGGGAGTTAAGACAGAAAAGAGATCATCCATGATTGTATTAAATGGCCAAGCAGGCTTAAGGGAACTATATGGGCCTACTCCTGTTCCTAACTGTTTTGTTTTTGCTTTAATGAAAAACCAAAGAACAAGAAGTGTCCTCCCTGCTGATCTGCAAAGCATTGCGAAAAAGGAAACAGTACTCATACGTCAAGACTGAACGTTTGAAAACTAGTCCCTCGAGGGCAGGACATTTCCACCTGGAAATCGAGCTGAGGACAGCACATCTGAAGATGAGTAATGAAAAGACTGTCCAAACAATCTGAGATCCAGTTTGTTGCTGTCTGTGTGTGAAGCATCAACAATAGTGAACTGACAGCTTTTGATTATTCTTAAGAACCGGAACATTTGCTTGTCCTCAGAGAGTTAAGTCCGTGCTGTGCTGCGAGTCACAAATATTGAATAAACAAGTCAGAAGATCATGTTGGAGATTCTCTTACACTTTTGGCTGTGATAGGTTTGTAAAATAACTATTAACTCAAGCGACATGACCGACTGCAGAAAGCTCAATTTTTGACTTGGTTGTTACTTGACAAACTATCTTCAAAGTTAATATGGCTAATCATGCAGTGACCTCATTTACCTGGCTAAATAGAATCCCTGTGAGCAGGTGGGGGATAGAAAATGATGTGACAGCTTCTTCATTGCTACATGACCTTAAAACAAAATGGTACCACAGCACCCAACAATGCAAGAGAAAACAATCAAGATTTTCATGCCATTATTTTGAAGGAGAATTAGAAAATTCTCCTCCACTGTCCTGTTTTACTAATCTCTGGGCAAACACCACCAAAAGCAGATCATCTGTTCAATTATCTCATTGCTGTTTGAGGGAGTTTACTGTGTGCAATTTGACTATCATGTTTCCAACAGACCAACAGTGACTATACCTTAAAAGACCTTTATTGGCTAGAAATTGCTTTGGATTGTCCTGAAGTGGAAAGTGCTATGCAAATGCAGTTACCTTCCTTCTATCATATTGGGCCCCTGCACTTTCCAAAAGGTCAATTCCAGAGGAAACGTTTGGGTTACCTGACGGGTTTGAGAATGATGCGTGGTCAAGGGAGACCTCAGCACAAGCAAATCCAAAAGGCAAAGTGCAAATCAAAATATGAAGCAAGGTTTGATATAAATACTTCTTAAAACTTGCTAGAAAGAGCTGGGGTGGGGGATTAAAATTGGATACCACTTTCAAAGCTCTGACACAGGTATGATGGGCCAATAATCTTTTTTGGTGTTCTAAGATACTTTGATTTTATGATCATACTTAAAAAGAGGTATTTGCAGTTATATGAGATAACAAGGTGTAGAGCTGGATGAAGACAGCAGGCCAAGCAGCATCACAGGAGCAGGAAGGCTGATGTTTTGGGCCTAGACCCTTCTTCAGAAATGGGGGAGGGGAAGGGGGTTCTGAAATAAATAAGGAGAGGGGAGAGATGGATAGAAGATGGATAGAGGAGAAGATAGGTGGAGAGGATACAGACAGGGGATGGAGCCAGTAATGGTGAATGTAGGTGGGGAGGTAGGGAGGAGAGAGGTCAGTCCATGGAGGACGGACAGGTCAAGGGGGCGGGATGAGGTTAGTAGGTAGGAGATGGGGGTGGGGCTTGAGGTGGGAGGAGGGGATAGGTGGGAGGAAGGACAGGTTAGGGAGGTGGGGACAAGCTGGGCTGGTTTTGGGATGCGGTAGGGGGAGGGGAGATTTTGAAGCTTGTGAAGTCCACATTGATACCATTGGGCTGCAGGGTTCCCAAGCGGAATATGAGTTGCTGTTCCTGCAACCTTCGGGTAGCATCGTTGTGGCACTGCAGGAGGCCCAGGATGGACATGTCGTCTGAGGAATGGGAGGGGGAGTTGAAATGGTTCACGACTGGGAGGTGCAGTTGTTTAGTGCGAACCGAGTGTAGGTGTTCTGCAAAGCTTTCCCCAAGACTCCGTTTGGTTTCCCCGATGTAGAGGAAGCCACACCGGGTACAGCGGATGCAGTATACGACATTAGCAGATGTGCAGGTGAACATCTGTTTGATGTGGAAAGTCTTCTTGGGGCCTGGGATGGGGGTGAGGGAGGAGGGATGGGGGCAGGTGTAGCACTTCCTGCGGTTGCAGGGAAAAGTGCCGGGTGCGGTGGGGCTGGAGGGGAGTGTGGAGCGGACAAGGGAGTCACAGAGAGAGTGGTCCCTCTGGAAAGCAGATAAGGGTGGGGAGGGAAAAATGTCTTTGGTGGTGGGGTCGGATTGCAGATGGCAGAAGTGTCAGAGGATGATGCGTTGGATCCGGAGGTTGGTGGGGTGGTACGTGAGGACGAGGGGGATTCTGTTTTGGTTGTTATTGCGGGGAGGGGGTGTGAGGGATGAGTTGCGGGAAATGCGGGAGACACGGTCGAGGGCGTTCTCGACCACTGAGGGGCGGAAGTTGCGGTCCTTGAAAAACGAGGACATCTGAGATGTACGGGAGTGGAATGCCTCATCCTGGGAGCAGATGCGGCGGAGGCGAAGGAATTGGGAATAGGGGATGGCATTTTTGCGGGAAGGTGGGTGGGAGGAGGTGTATTCTAGGTAGCTGTGGGAGTTGGTGGGCTTGAAATGGATATCGGTTTCTAGGTGGTTGCCGGAGATGGAGACAGAGAGGTCCAGGAGGGAGAGAGAAGTATTAGAGATGGTCCAGGTGAACTTAAGGTTGGGGTGGGGACCGGGGAATTGGAAGTTGTGGAGGAGGTGGAGGGCATGGGTGGTGTCACGGACGTAGGTAGGGAGTTCCTGGACTAAGGGGCAGAAAATGGAGTCGAGATAGGTGGAGATAAGTTCGGTGGGGCAGGAGCAGGTGGAGACAATGGGTTGACCAGGGCAGTCAGGTTTGTGGATTTTGGGAAGGAGATAGAAGTGGGCGGTGCGGGGTTGGGGAACAATGAGGTTGGAGGCTGTGGGTTGGAGGTCACCTGAGATGATGAGGTTGTGGATGGTTTGGGAGATAATGGTTTGGTGGTCGGGGGTGGGGTCATGATCAAGGGGGCGATAGGAGGAGGTGTCGGAGAGTTGGCGCCTGCCCTCGGCGATGTAGAGGTCAGTGCGCCATACTACAACTGCGCCTCCCTTGTCCGCAGGTTTTATGGTGAGGTTGGGATTGGAGCGGAGGGAGCGGAGGGCTGCACATTCTGCGGGGGAGAGGGTGGAGTGGGTGAGAGGGGTGGAGAGGTTGAGGCGATTTCACTTCACCAACACCTTCCACCCCAACCTTAAGTTCACCTGGACCAATTCGAATACCGCTCTCTCCTTCCTGGACCTCTCTGTCTCCATCTCCGGCAACCACCTCGAAACCGATATCCATTTCAAGCCCACCGACTCCCACAGCTACCTAGAGTACACCTCCTCCCACCCACCTTCCTGCAAAAATGCCATCCCCTATTCCCGATTCCTTCACCTCCGCCGCATCTGCTCCCAGGATGAGGCATTCCACTCCCGTACATCTCAGATGTCCTCGTTTTTCAAGGATTGCAACATCCGCCCCTCAGTGGTCGAGAGCGCCGTCGACCATGTCTCCCGTATTTCCTGCAACTCATCCCTCACACCCCCTCCCCTCAATAACAACCAAAACAGAATCCCCCTCGTCCTCACGTACCACCCCACCAACCTCCGGATCCTCCGACACTTCCGCCATCTGCAATCCGACCCCACCACCAAAGACATTTTTCCTTGCCCACCCTTATCTGCTTTCCGGAGGGACCACTCTCTCCATGACTCCCTTGTCCGCTCCACACTCACCTCCAGCCCCTCAACACCTAGCACTTTTCCCTGCAACCGCAGGAAGTGCTACACCTGCCCCCATACCTCCTCCTTCACCCCCATCCCAGGCCCCAAGAAGACTTTCCACATCAAGCAGATGTTCACCTGCACATCTGCTAATGTGGTATACTGCATCCGCTGTTCCCGTTGTGGCCTCCTCT
>NW_025970622.1:0-11828 GCF_021869965.1 Rhincodon typus | reverse complement strand
CTCTGATCATCTTGTATGTCTCTATCAAGTCACCTCTTAACCTTCTTCTCTCTAACGAAAACAGCCTCAAAACCCTCAGCCTTTCCTCATAAGACCTTCCCTCCATACCAGGCAACATCCTGGTAAATCTCCTCTGCACCCTTTCCAATGCTTCCACATCCTTCCTATAATGCGGTGACCAGAACTGTACGCAATACTCCAAGTGCGGCCGCACCAGGGTTTTGTACAGCTGCAACATGACCTCATGGCTCCGAAACTCAATCCCTCTACCAATAAAACCTAACATACTGTATGCCTTCTTAACAACGCTATCAACCTGGGTGGCAACTTTCAGTGATCTATGCACATGGACACCGAGATCTTTCTGCTCATCCACACTACCAAGAATCTTACCATTAGCCCAGTACTCTGTATTCCTGTTACTCCTTCCAAAGTGAATCACCTCACACTTTTCCACATTAAACTCCATTTGCCACCTCTCAGCCCAGCTCTGCAGCTTATCTATGTCCCTCTGTAACCTGCAACATCCTTCCGCACTATCCACAATTCCACCAACTTTGGTGTCATCCGCAAATTTACTAACCCATCCTTCTATGCCCTCATCCAGGTCATTTATGAAAATGACAAACAGCAGTGGCCCCAAAACAGATCCTTGAGGTACACCACTAGTAACTGAACTCCAGGATGAACATTTCCCATCAACCACCACCCTCTGTCTTCTTACAGCTCGCCAATTTCTGATCCAAACCGCTAAATCACCCTCAATCCCATGCCTCCGTATTTTCTGCAATAGCCTACCATGGGGAACCTTATCAAACGCTTTACTGAAATCCATATACACCACATCAACCGCTTTACCCTCATCCACCTGTTTGGTCACCTTCTCAAAGAACTCAATAAGGTTTGTGAGGCACGACCTACCCTTCACAAAACCGTGTTGACTATCCCTAATCAAATTATTCCTTTCTAGATGATTATAAATCCTATCTCTTATAATCCTTTCCAACACTTTACCCACAACCGAAGTAAGGCTCACTGGTCATTGGTAACAAACATAGAGTAAAAAAAATGCTAACCAACCATTACTCCTTGCTTCTGTTCCTTCCCCGACCTTTCAAGTCTGGCAGTTAGACACATCATTGTTCTGCCATTCTCACGTTCCGATCGCTTAATCTGAACTATCAACATCCTTTCTCTCCCAGCACTCCAATACCGCTCCCCCTACTCCCCACCACTGCATAAATACTGCCCCCTCCACACTTCATATCAGCTCTGATGAAGAGTCATCTGGACTCGAAACGTAAGCTTGCTCTCTCTCCATGACTGCTGCCTGACTGTGATCTACAGCATTTTTAGTTTATTCTATTTCTTGCTTTCTACATCTGAACCAGTTTTAGATCTGACTCACCACCTTGCCTTGGAATACATTAACCTTTACTTTTGTGAGTAGATTATCAAAAGCCTTGCTAAAATCCAAATCAATTGCATTCAAAATCCTGTCTTTATCAACCTTTTGTGGGTACCCTCTCAAACAAAATCAATCATCTTTCTCAGACACAACCAACCATTACAAGCACAATCATTTGCAGAATTTAGGGGAGGCGATGGCCTAGTGGTATTATCGCTGGACAGTTAATCCAGAGACCCAGATAATGTTCTGGGGATCTGGGTTTGAATCCCGCCACAGCAGATGGTGGAATTTGAATTCAATAAATATTTGGAATTAAGAATCTAATGATGACTGTGAATCCATTGATGATTATCGGGAAAAAACCCATCTGACTCACTAATGCCCTTTCGGGAAGGAAACTGCCATCCTTACTTGGTCTGGTCTACAGACTCACTGCAACGTGGTTGACACTTAACTGCTCTCTGGGCAATGAGGGATGAGCAATAAATACTGCCTAGCCAGCGATGCCCTCACCCCGTGAATGAATAAAGGGAAAAACGAATTTGCCACCGTCAACTTTATGGGTAGTACCACTGGTCAGAAGCTGAACTGGGCTAGTCATATAAATACTGTAAATATAGGAATCGGTTAGAGGGTAGGAATTCGGTAACATGTAATACATCTTTGTCCACTACCTGCAAGGCACAATATTCTCCATTTACTTGACATGACCACAGACATGATCATAGAATCCCTACATTGTGGAAGCAGGCCATTTGGCCTAACAAGTCCACACCGACCATCTGAACAGCACCCCCACACCCCTACCCTAACCCCATAACCCTGCATTTCCCATGGCTGATCTACCCAGCCTGGACACTATGAGTAATTTAGCACGGCCAATCCACCTACCCTGCACATCTTTGGACTGTGGGAGGAAACTGGAGCACCCGGAGGAAATCCACACATACACGGGGAGAATGTGCAAACTCCACACAGAGAGTCACCCGAGGGTGGAGTCGAACCCAGGCCCCTCATGCTGTGAGGCAGCAGTGCTAATCGCTGAGCAAGGATGAGTGCAGCTTCAACAACACACAGGAAACTCAACATCATCACCACAAAGCAACCTGCTTGATTGATACTCTATGCAGCACCCAAAGCAGATAATCCCTCCAGCCCTCATGTTCAGTGGCAGCGATGTGTGCCATCTACACAATGCACTGAGCCGCCTTCGAACAGCACCTTCCATATCCATGACCTCAACCACGAAGAAGGGCAAGGATAATAAATGCAAGGGAACGCCACCAGCTGCAAATTGGAGTCTTTTAAAATTGCATTGTTCTAGGTGCAAATTACTGCAGATGCTGGAATCTGTACTGAAAACAAAAATGCTGGAAATTACAATGGGTCAGGCAGTATCCATGGGGAGACAGCAAGGCAATGCCTCAGTGCAGGTGACTCTTCGTCAGATTGTGTTGCTATGCAGCATGAGATCTCAGTTAACTGCTGTTATAGCTGTTACTTGCTCTCACAAAACATAACCAATTTCTCACAAATAAGACAAAAGGAAGGTGATAATAAAGGCAACTAAGGCCACCGTGTTCCATAAGCTGACATCAAAGAATTATGTGTACACTCATCATCAATACAGTGTTCAGAAAAATGAAAGCTCTATTCCACAATAGAGAGAAAACCAACATTCATTTGAAGGTATGAATCAGTTATTCTGATGCCATGAAAATTTGCTCTATTATCATTCGTTACTAAGGATTCAGACAAGTGATTCACACATTATAGATCGTCACCTACAGGAAGTTCTGTTCTTACAGTCAGAGGACAGGGCTTGTAGGAGGCAGGAACTCCTTGTAAAGCTCAGTCCTCATCAAGGCAATGTCTTCTTCAGGCGACAGAGAGACCAAAAGAAATTGAGGGAAGAACTCAGGAAGAGTTCCCCGATTCTTCAGCTGGAGATCAGAATACTGCCTTCTCAATTGTAATGAGATTGACACACTCCATGTCAACTGCCTGTTCATCCTCTGATCTAGCCTCAATTGCCACAGGCTGTACATTTTTTTATTTGTCAAATGAACTGGTGCGTTATATTTAAACTGCTGTTTCTCAACAAGTTAATAGACTATCCAAAAATTCCTTACAAATGGTCTACTACCTATGTTAGGTAACCATGATCACAAACTCGAAAGTCGAACATCCCTCCAACTCACACACCATCCTGAGTCAACATATTGGGACTGCCCTAATAGTACTGTGGATGCTCATTCTTCCCAAGCACTGCAGTGGTTCAAGGAGACAGCCCACCACCACCTTTTTAAGGGCATTTAATGATGGACAATAAATGCTGACCCAGCCAACAATGCCCACATCCTGTAAAAGATGGAAAAAAGGCTCCCAACCCAAAACATCAACTTTCCTGCTCCTCTCACGCTGCCTGGCCTGTTGTGTTCCTCCAGCTCCACACTGTGTTATCCCCACCAGCTCAGCTGTCCAGCCAGGCTGGAGCTTAAAGTGAAGAACAATGGGACCATGGAATTTTGTCTGAGAGCAGTTTAACTCCATAATGTTCAAGGTTCTGCAAAACGGCAGTTTTAAAATTGCACTCCCATCTTTTTCGAAAGAGTAAAGGTGTCAAGGTGAAACAGACACGGAGAATGCTGGAGAAACTCAGTGGGTCTGGCAGCGTCTGTGGGAGGAGAAACAGAGTTAACCTTTTGAGTCTGATATGGCTGGTCTTCAGAACTGGCTTGGAAGTTCTCCAGTTCTTAAGAACGGTTAAACTGGATTCATTGTATCCCTACAGTGTGGAAGCTGGCCACTCGGCCCATCAAGTTTACACTGACCCTCTGAAGAGCATCCCACCCCTCTGTAACCCTGCAATACCCATGGCTAACCCACCAACCCTGCACATCCCTGGGCTCTATGGGCAATTTAACATGGCCAATGCACCTAGCCTGCACATCTTTAGACCGAAGCACCGGAGGAAACCCGACAGACACAGGGAGAATGTGCAATCTCCACACAGACAGTTGCCTGAGGCTGGAGTTGAACCCAGGTTCCTGGCGCTGTGAGGTAGCAGTGCTAACCACTGAGCCACCGTGTCAAAACGTAAACTCTGTTTCTCCTTGTACAGATGCTGCCAGATCTGTTGAGTTTCTCCAGCACTCTCTGTGCTTGTTTCAAGTTTCCAACATCTGAAGCATTTTGCCTTCTTTAACAATGCCACAGTAATCCATTTGAACTTGTCAAGTATACAAAGGAATCTGATAAAATTAACCCAGGCTCTTCGAAAGCATGAAGATTGAGAATAGAGTGGAATCAGGTTAAGAATTAGGAAGCTAGAAGTGAGAGACTAAATCAGGCAGAAGATGTTAATTCAAAGAGTAATGAACCTGTGGAATTAGTTACGAAGGAAGCAGACTGTTCAAGATGTAAGGAGAAAATTGGATATGCTCCTATGATGAAGGTTAAGGGATAATTTGATCAAGCCATTTAAAATGTTAAAAGATTCAATACGTAAATACAGAGAAATTGTTTCCACTGAAGGGAGAAGTCAAAAACCTGTTGACACAATCTTAGCATTAGACCTAGGATCAATTAAAAATAAATCAGAAATCACTCTTTCATACAAAGGATGGTAGAAACTGGAATTCTCTACCCGAAAAGGATATGGGTAAGTGAAACTTTCAAGACTGAGATTGATCAAGAGATAGTAGGAACTGCCGATGCTGGAGAATCTGAGATAACAAGGTGTAGAGCTGGATTAACACAGCAGGCCAAGCAGCGTCAGAGGAGCAGGAATTTTCTGAAGAAGGGTCTAGGCCCAAAACGTCAACCTTCCTGCTCCTCTGATGCTGCTTGGCCTGCTGTGTTCATCCAGCTCTACACCTTGTTGTCTGAGATTGATCAATGTTTCTTTGGTAAAGCAAACCTGGGAAGATAGGGGAATGTTTGAGCAGTAAAGGAATTAAGGGTTATGGTGAACGGGTGGGTCAGTGGAGCTGAGTCCATGAAAAGATCAACCATGATCTTATTGAATGATGGAGCAGGCTCAATGAGCCAGATGTCCTATTCCTGCTCCTATTTCTTATGTTCTTAAAGGTAAGTAAATGAAATAAAGGTCCATTTCAGCCAGAATCCTTCAAAAGGATGAGAGCGAAACATATACAATTCTGACAGGGCTGTACAGACTCAATGCAAGGACAACGTTTTCTCTGGTTCGAGAGTCTTGTATCAGGGGACACAGAATGGGGGGAGACCATTTAGCACTGAGATGAGGAAACATTTCACTCAAAGTGTAGTGAAGCTGTGAAATTCTCTGAACAATGTGAAGGACCAGTCACTGAATGTATTCAAGAAAGACATTGACTTTTTTTAGATATTAAAGACATCAAGAGGTATGTGGAGAAAGCAGGAATATAGCATTGAGATAAAGGATCAGCCATCGTCGTATTGAATGGCAAAGAGGGATCGAAGGGTGAAATGGCCTACTCCTGCTCCTATTTTCCATGGTTTTATGTCTATGATTGTAGGACCTGGATCAAGTGCTTGAATAGACAAATCCTGATCCTATAAAATGAGCATTGAGGATGTAGTGATTGGAACCATGTGGATCTCATTGATTATGAGATTCTTGACTGGGGCTGTTAACCTGGGCCAATCAGGAAGCCCTGGCTGACAGTTATAAACAGGAGGTTCAGAAGGGCTCCTCATTCTAGGGGCAGGCTCTGACCTGGCCGGTCACAGCCCATGTACTGCGCACTTGTAAATAAAGAGTGAGTGGGTGATGTGACACCAACTTCTGTGCAGTTTTTTCAGAGGTATACTGCTGAAAGGTCAAGAGATGGAAATGATGTCTGAGAAAGAGGGCCCAAATACAATTCTTTGCTTTCTTCCTTCAAATTTCCAATTTTGTTTTGCAGCGTTACTCCATCTTTACACTCTATAAATCACAACCCCCTGTCAATAGCGTAGGTAGGATCAAAATTGAGATAATTACCATCAAAAAAGCTTGAACAGGATTGGACATTCTTTTTCTCCAGAGAACAGGTATCTGAGAGGAACCTGTCTTTAACATTACTGAGCGGTTTGATAATGTGATACAACAAATATATTTCCAGCTGTGTGGAAGATGGAAACAAAGGGTTATAAATATCAGATAGTCTGTTAAGACATCATACAAATTCATCCTTTGCTTATGAGGTAGTGCTGATATTTAATTTACTGTCACATTTGAATGTTTGATTTGGTGGTGTATTTAAGAGTAAGTGAGATAAGTATTTGAAAGAGAATGGAACAGTTGGGCGAAATTGATAGGGATAAAGGCTGTAGTGTAGGAGGAGTTTTAGCAACCTCACCATTGGTCACCTTGGTTTATCTGGCTTCTTCTTAAACATTTATTTGTCTTTTTGTTTCAAACTCTCCACTGCAATGTACCACACATTCTGGGGAAAGAGGTTGTTCCTGAATTTCCAATTAAATTTATCGTTGACTGTGTTATAATTACATTATCAACACCCCTAACAAGAGGGGAACTTCTTCACGATTGAGATCCTTCATGATTTTAAATATCTCCTTCAGGTCAATCCCCAGCCCTTCCTTTTCCAGTGTAAAGAGCCCGTGTAGTCTTTGTTAACAGGTGTCTAAGTGCTGGTCTTGTCCTTGTACACTTTGTTTTGCAACTTCCCCAGTGCCTTGATTATTTTCATAACATACAAACTAACCAGAAGGGTAATTTTATTCTGAGTTCATTTTGTGGTAATTATCTTGTTGTATCTCCACTCCCGTTGTCTGATGTTCTGTCCTGTCCGCATCGCACAGAACCAGCTGAAAGAAGCTCCAATGCAAAACAATGAACTGCAGATGTTGCTGATCTTAAACAAATTAAAAAAAAGTTTCTGGAGAAACTTTGCAGCTCTGTGGAATGAAATCAGAGTTAACGTTTCGAACAGTTCTGAAATTGGGTCACTGGACTCTTTCAACTGTGTTTTCATTCCACAGACCTGTTGAGTTTCTCCAGCAATTTCTGTTTTTGTTCATTTAAGAAGCTCTGTCTAATGATGTCATTCATGTCCAATTATATAAAAAGAACCTAGTGTTGGTTAGTGAGCTCAAATTTTCATGCTGTCTTAATCATAGAATTCTTAAGGGCCATGACAGGGTCAATGTTGAGAGGATATTCCCATCATGGAAAAGTCTAGGGTGAGAGGCTATCATCTTAGAATAAAGGGGCATTCAATTTAAGAGTGAGATGAGGAGGAATTTCTTCTCTCAGAGGTTTCTGAGTCTTTGGAACTCCTTGCCATAGAGAGCTGTGAGGGCAGAGTCCTTGTGTGTTTTTAAGGCTGAGATAGACAGATTCTTGATCAGTCGGGGAATCAAGGGTGATGGGGAAAATGCAGGAAAATGGACATGACGGGGGTTGGATTAGCTGTGATCCTACTGAATGGCGGAGCAAGATTGATGGGCTGAATGGCCTACTCCTGGTCCAATTTCTTATGGTCTTATGAAAGTTTATTTGGAGGCATGTGCAAAAAGTCTCTGAGGAGTCATCGATAGCTTCCAGTAGTAGATTCAAATTGGAAAATGTTCGGTATATTCATTAATGAAATGTGGGGAGATAGCAAGTAGGCAAGGTGATAGAATACAGGAGACTATTCCAGTCCTGACTTCTGGAAAACTTCAATCCTGGCAAAATTTTGAGAATTTTAAGATCTCATCATTATGGTAAGTTAGATGCTCATGACATTTCTAAAGGCACAAAATACAGATAGGAGCAAACTTGAGCTATCATTATATATATATATATACATATATATGTGGGTATATATAGACAGACATAGACATCCACATCCACATTCACATTGATGCATTATTATCTCGCAATTTATTTTCTGGGACTAACACATGAGAATTATGCAAGGGACACAAAACTATGAAGGTAAATGATGGAATTTTGTCACTTATACAGAGATGAAATGTATCTAATTGTAAAATATGTGGATGCACAAGAAAGATATTTAAAGTGTGACCTCCATCCTGTTGAGTTGCAAACAAGAATGTCAGAGATTATTTATTCCAAATGTAATCCTGCATGATTCTGGACGGGAATTCTAATCATCCACAGCCAAGATGCAAATGAGAAATGCTGAAGTGCTAATTCTTCAGACTTTTCAGAGGTAGGGGATATCAATTGTCCTGTGCACCCAATTCCCAGCTTTAGCGCTATTGTTAATCAGCTGAGGGGTCAAAGTGCCTGGAGTCTAAAGCTGTGAAAAGGGACGGTGAGGGGGTACTCCTTGAATGGGGAGGGGGGAAGGGACTACTCTCATCCTCCTTTATTGCACTGGATGCAAGTTAAATTATTCTGGCATCTGAGCAGGAAGATGCGCAGTAACGAGATATAACTGTGACACAGGAAGGGCTCTCTATGCCTTTATTTTGGGGCACTTCAGAACTGCTGCCTGCAAACCAGGAAATTGGTCCCTTTCTCCGGAAATGTTTTACCTGTCGGTTTTACTGGAGCAAGGCAGCGAGCTGACTGTCCAATCATTTGCAATAAAACAGAAAATTCAATTTTCTGCTGCACGTCTGTAAAAGTCCTTCTTCAATGTATGAAATGAAAGCTAACGGCCTAATGAATCTCGCAAATGGGTTGGCTGGACGACAGCATCATTTACAGCAGCAAAAAGAAGTCACTCTTTTTTATTCACAAGCTAATTGCTCATCTGTACGCAACGTATTCCAAGGTTGAATTCCGAAACAGGTTGGCCTTTAAGTGATTGCCAGAGCTGCTATCATACTGCAACAACAACAATAATAGACTGCATTTGTGTGGCACCCTTGATGAGGTAACACATTCCACAGCAGCTTCACAAGGAGAGATTATCGAACAGAAATATGGCTGAGCCAAGGCAGTGAGACAGGAGGACCTTAAGCTTGGTCCAAGGGTATCGTAAAAGAGCGGAGAAAAGATGGGTGCTGAGAGGCAGAGAGAGAGAGGGAGATAAAGGGGTTTAGGGAGGTAATTCCAGAGCCCTGGATGCTGGACACAGCCCCCTCCCGTGGTGGAATGATTAAAATCTGGAATGTACAACAGGCTAACATTTGAGAGAAATCTCAGCTGGAGGTTACCAAATGGCAAAGCAATGGATGATTTTAGAGACAATGACCAGACTGTGAGCTAACGCAGATCAATGAGCACAGGCCTGGTGGGTGACAGAACTCAGTGTTAGTAAGGATATAGGCAGTAGAGTTTTGGATGAGCTCATGTTTATAGAAGACTAGTCAGCCATGCATTTGGACAGCGAAGATTAGAGGTGACAAAGGGATGGTTGAGGCTGATGAGCTGAGGGAGAGGCAGACTTGGGCAATGTACTGGACATAGATTAATGATATTTGTGGCAGTGCATGTCTAGGGTTGAGTGCACACTTCAGAGCCAAATACAGCAGTAAGCTTGTGAGCAGTCCAGTTCAACATTAGTTTTCTGTAAGGGCGAGGAGCAAGGATGATGTCAGCCCAAGCTCCTACCCAATCTATCAGCCCATATTTAACAGGGATATTATCTCATTCGGGATGTACAGACTAAACTATCCGTCAAATTCTGAGTGTGTTATGTCTTTATTCATTATTATAGTTCATTGCTATCGGTAAACAGTAGTCTTTATCAGTTCCTCACATATTAAAGTTCTCTTCAACCAATACAGTTTTATTTTGGAAAAATGATGTGCTAGAAGTGGACATCAGAAATGTTAGTTGGCACCAATTCATGGGAGACAATTTGGGAACTGAAACTCTTTAAGGAGGCTGTATGCTTTCATTGTAAGTGATTCTATTTTTAACCAGGTTTCTGGACATCAGGAAAGCCAATAGGTAGAAGAAAACAAGAAGCACCAGACCTATCAGGTAACTCTTTTCCTGAGAGATTGCTTCCTCCAGGGACAGAAGTGAAGCTCTACTCACCCAAACCCTTCCATCTGCACAATCTCTCCCCAACAAACATTAGCCCTAATCTTCCACCAATCTCTGACACACTTTTTTGATCACTGACCTCATGATCGTCAACTCTCCACCTCCACCCTCCGATACCTTTTTATCATTCATGCGATAAGGGCATCACTGGCTAATCCACCATTTATTACCCATCCCCTGTTGACTTTGAGAAGGTGGCAGCAAGCTACGGGTACCCGCATGGGTCCCAGTTGTGCCTGTCTCTTTATGGCGTATGTGGAACAATCCTTGTTCCAGTCCTACACTGTCCCCACCCCACAACTCCTTTCTCAGTACATCAATGACTGTTTCGGTGTCACTTCATGCTCCTGCCTGGACCTTGAAAAATTTGTCATTTTGCCTCTAATTTCTACCCCTCCCCAACCTTCACATCACCCATTTCCAACACCTCCCTTCCTTTTCTTGACCTCTCCATCTCCATTTCAGGCAATAAACTGTCCACTGCCATCCACTATAAAGCCATTGACTCCCACAGCTACCTTCACTACAGCTGTTCATACCCCACGTCCTGCAAGGACTCCCATCCCATTCTCCCAGTTCCTTCACCTACGTTGTTTCTGTTCGGATGATGCCACCTTCTAACACAGCGCTGCTGACATGGCTTCCTGCTTCCATAACCATGGTTTCCCACCCACTGTGGTTGACAGGGCCCTCAACCGCATCCGATCTATTACCCATGCTTCCGCCCTTGCCCCTTCCCATCACTCACAGCTGTCCTCACTTTTCATCCCACCAACCTCCACATTTAAAGGATCATTCTCCACCATTTCAGACAACTCCAGCAGAACGCCATCGCCAAACTCATCTTCCCCTCACTCCCCCTGTCTGCATTTCGCAGAGACCGTTCCCTCTGGGACATCCTAGTCCATCCATCGACCACCAACACCACCTCCCCACCCCCACGGCTCCTTCCCATGTAACTGCAGAAGGTGCAACACCTGCCCCTTCACCTCCTCCCTGCTCACCATCCAAGGGCCTAAACGGTCTTTCCAGGTGAAGCAGCATTTCACCTGTACCTCCTCCAATCCTGTGTATTGTATTCGCTGCACCCAATGTGGCCTACTCTACACTGGAGAAACCAAACGCAGTCTGGGTGACTGCTTTGCAGAACACCTCTGGTCTGTGCGCAAGCAGGATCCCAACCTTCCCGTAGCCAGTCATTTTAACACAGTGTCCTGCTCACGTGCCCACATGTCTGTCCTCAGCATGCTGCAATGCTTCAGCGAAATACAGCGCAAACTGAAGAAACAACATCTCATCTTCAGACTGGACACTTTACAACCTTCTGGATTTAATATAGAACATAGAACAGAGAACATTACAGCGCAGTACAGGCCCTTCGGCCCTCGATGTTGCGCCGACCTGTGAAACCAATCTGAAGCCCATCTAACCTAAACTATTCCATTATCATCCATA
>NW_025970621.1:4462-11829 GCF_021869965.1 Rhincodon typus | reverse complement strand
GCTGAAATAAGCATGTTAGTCCAACGAACATAAAAAATTGTGTCATTTGATGAAGTTCAGATTTTAATCTTCTGAACTGCGTACCTCGCAGAAATAAGCATCTCAGTCGAACCAGAATCAAAAATCAAGTCATTTGGTGAAGTTCAGATTTTTGGCTTCTGAAGTGCTTAAATCGCTGAAATAAGCATTGTAACTGTAATAGCATCAAAAGCTAGGTCACCTGGTGAAGTTGAGATTTTACTCTTCTGATATGCTTATCTCGCTGAAATACGCACGTTCGTCAAAACAACATGAAAACTTGAGTCCTTTGGTGAAGTTGAGATTTTTGATTTCTGACGTGCTTATCTCACTGAAATAAGCATGTTAGTTAAACCGCCATCAACACTTGATTCATTTGGTGAAGTTCAGATGTTGGTCTCCTGAAGAGCTGAACTGGCTGAAATAAGCATTTTATTCCAAACAGCATCAAAAGTTGAGTCATTTGGTGAAGTTGAGATCTGAGCCTTCTGAAGTGCTTAAATCGCTGAAATAAGCATGTTAGTAAAAACTGCATTAAAAATAAAAACATTTGGTGAAGTTGAGATTTTTGACTTCTGAAGTGTTTATCTCACTCAAATAAGCATGTTCGTCTAACCAACATCAAAACTTGAATCATTTGTTGAAGTTCAGATTTTGGTCTTTTGTTGTGCTTATCTGAGTGAAAGAAGCATGTCAGTCAAAACAGCATAAAAAAAAATAAGTCATTTGGTGAAGTTCAGATTTTGGTCTTCTAAGTGCTTATCTCACTCAAATATGCATGTTACTCAAAACAACATCATAAGTTGTGTCATTTGGTGAAGTCGAGATTGTTCACTTCTGAAGTGTTTATTTCACGGGAGGAAGCTTGTTAGTCAATCCAACATCAAAATTTGAGTCATTTAGTGAAGTTCAGATTTTGGACTTCTGAAGTGCTTTTCCCACGGAAATAAGCATGTTCGACAAAACAGCATTAAAATGTTGATTGACTTGTTGAAATTGAGATTTTGGTCTTCCGCTATGCCTACCTCGCTGAAATAAACACGTTAGTCAAAACAATATCAAATGTTTTGGCATTTGGTGAAGTTGAGATATTGATCTTCTGAAGTGCTTAACTCGCTGAAATGAGCATGTTAGTCAAACGAGCATAAAAAATTGACTCATTTGCTGCAGTTCAGATTTTTGGCTTCTGAGGTGCTTGACTCGCTGAAATATGCATTTTAATTCAACCAGCACCAAAAGTTAGGTCATCTGGTGAAAGTTAGATTTTAGTCTTCTGATATGCTTATGTCGCTGAAATAAGCACGTTAGTCAAAACATCATCAAAAGTTGACTCATTTGGTGAAGTTGAGATTTTGATCTTCTGAAGTGCTCAACTCGCTTAAATAAGCATGTCAGTCAAACAAAGAGAAAAAATTGTGTCATTTGGTGAAGTTCAGATTTTTGACTTCTGAGCTGCTGAACTCGCTGAAATAAGCATTTTAATTTAACCAGCATCAAAAGTTAGGTCATCTGGTGAAAGTGAGATTTTAGTCTTCTGATATGCTTATCTCGCACGTTAGTCAAAACAACTTCATCAGCCACTGGTTAATAAACCCTAAAACACAGGCGCCCCAGTGTAAAACCTTGAAATACAGAGCCCCCTGTACACATACACTAAAACACAGTTGAAACTAAAGGAACTGCGGATGCAGCAAAATCAGGAAGAAAAACATAGTTGCTGGAAAAGCTCAACAGGTCTGGCAGATTCTCCGACACTTTCGCCTTCTGCAATACGACCCCACCACCAACGGCATCTTTCCCTCCCCACCCTTATCTGTTTTCCGGAGGGACCACTCTCTCCATGACTCGGTTGTCTGCTCCACAGTCCCCTGCAGCCCCACCACACCCGGCACTTTTCCCTGCAACCGCGGGAAGTGCGACAACTGCTCCCATAACTCCTCCCTCACCCACATCCCAGGTCCCAAAAATACTTTCCACATTAAGCAGATGTTTACCTGCACATCTGCCAACGTGGTATACTGCATCCGCTGTACCCGTTGTGGCCTCCTCTCCATTGGAGAAACCAAGCGGAGGCTTGGGGACCGCTTTGCAGAACACCTACGCTCGGGTCGCACTAAACAACTGCGCCACCCAGTCGCGAACCATTTGAACTCCCCCTCCCATTCCTCAGACGACATGTCCATCCTGGGCCTCCTGCAGTGCCACAACGAAGGTTGCAGGAACAGCAACTCATATACCGCTTGGGAACCCTGCAGCCCAATGGTATCAATGTGGACTTCACAAGCTTCAAAATCTCCCCTCCCCCCACCGCATTCCGAAAACCAGCCCAGCTCATCCCCGCCTCCCGAACCTGTTCTTCCTCCAACCTATCCCCTCCACCCACCTCTAGCCACACCCCCATCTCCTCCCTACTAACCTCATTCCGCCCCCTTTACCTGTCCATCCTCCCTGGACTGACCTATCCCCTCCCTAACTCTCCACCTACACTCACCTTTACTGGCTCCATCCCCGGCTCTTCGACCTGTCTGTTTCCTCTCCACCTATCTTCTCCTCTATCCATCTTCTAACCTCCTCCCCGTCTCTCCCTATTTATTTCAGAAACCCCTTCCCCTCCCCCATTTCTGATGAAGGGTCTGTGCCCGAAACGTCAGCCGTTTTGCTGCTATGATGCTGCTTGGCCTTCCGTGTTCATTGAGCTCTGTAACTTGTTGTCTCGGATTCTCCAGCATCTGCAGTTCCTACTATCTCTGATTCAATAAAAGACAGAGACCTCTCCAAGGAAACCCGAAAATAGAGGCCCCTGTAAATAATCCAAAACACAGAGTACCCTGTACACAAACCTAAACGTTAACTGTTTTTGCCTTCACAAATGCTGCCAGACCTGCTCAGCTTTTCCAACTTTGTTTTGTTCCTGAATTACAGCATCTGCAGTTCCTTCGGTTTTCAATTAACTCGGCAGTCAGTTAGATCAAATGGTTGTGTATCACATATTTACCAGTCGGATTCAAACACGCGGTAGCCGTTCGCTCATGTGGTCACTTGCTTATCTTATAACCTTTGCCCCTGAATATCCTGTAGTCTGCCCTGTTTACTCATATCGGTTAGCACTTAACAAGGCTTCCGGAGTCTGGCTGGCGTGTCTTTGGTAATACAGAGTCAATCGCCGTAAAATATCCTTTTCTGTGGTTTTTGTGTGACACGATACCATGAGCCTCTTTACTGTTGTACTCAAGATTCTCTTTACCAATGCACCCACACGCGCTCCATATGACCACTTTCGCGCTCTCATTCATTCATAACTTTACTGACCACTCATTAGCGGACTTTGTTTACTATTACCGCATTTCATTCATTCATTCATAAAATTGACATCTTACCGTACTTTTCACGAATACAGGGAGACGAAATTAAAATGTTCCTTGCCCCACATTCCTGCCTTTTCAGAGTTTGAACCCTTGTGGCTAACAATGTCCAAACTTGTGTCAACGTCAGTGTCAATCCCTGAGTATGTGTTATTTTTCTAATCTGTTCAGAACAATACGATCCCATCCATCGTGTCACCCGAAACTATGAAAAATTATAATGTTAATCAGCCCTCAACAAACGTCTCCCAGGAGTTGAATATCTTGCGGGACATCAAACAAGTTTTCGGCGTTACCACGTCTCTGTTAGATGCATATTGAATAGGGTCCGAGTTCCCTTTAAGAAAGCTACTCTCAAAATAGCGCTTCCGTGAAATTGAATGAAAGAATGAGTAAACCGGCAATGGTGAAATCTCAAGAGCCAGCCGCGGTAATCAGGCTATAAAACATTCTTCTGTCATTAAGTAATTCCCAACGCAGTCAAATCATATTGGGTTGATAATCTTTCTGGCATTCTCCAACTTAAAAAGAATAAAAGGACCCACACACTTCATTGCACTACTTCAAATATCTCAGTCCTGACCCGCTGACAATGAGGTGCTCCCTCAGTCCTGACTCGCTGACAATGAGGCGCTCCCCGAGTCCTGACCCTCGTACAATGAGGCGCTCCCTCAATCCTGAAACAGTGACAATGAGGCTCTCCCTCAGTCCTGACCCGCTGACAATGAGGCGCTCCCTCAATCCTCACCCTCGTACATTGAGGCGCTCCCTCAGTCCTGACCCGCTGACAATGAGGCGCTTCCTCAGTCCTGACCCGCTGACAATGAGGCGCTCCCTCACTCCAGACCCTAGTACAATGAGGCTCTCCCTCAGTCATGACCCGCTGACAATGAGGCGCTCCCCCAGTCCTGACCCGCGAACCATGAGGCGCTCCCTCAGTTCTGACCCGCTGACAATTAAGCGCTCCCTCAGCCCTGGACGCTGACAATGAGGCGCCACCTCACTCCTGACCCGAGTCCAATGAGGCGCTCCCTCAGTCCTCACCCTAGTACAATGAGGCGCTCCCTCAGTCCTGAAACACTGACAATGAGGAGCTCCCTCACTCCTGACCTGCAAACAATGAGGCGCTCCCTCAATCCTGACCCTAGTACAATGAGGCGCTCCCTCAGTCCTGACCCCAGTACAATGAGGCGCTACCTCAACAATGACCATCAGATGACACTACACCTCCCCATTACTGACTCTTTGTCAAAGAGGCATTGCCTCAGACTGTGCTGTAATATCTCCATCCGAGCAATTCGCCGTGCTGTACTGGGGGCTGTCTTATTTCGTGTTGATTTAAAGTGGGCTTGTGTTTTAGGCTTTATTGATTGGAGGCTCTGTGTTTTAGGTTCGCCTCTGAGAGTTTAATTGCAGGAGGCTTAGTTTTAGGGAGGATTTGCAGGGGGTACTGTTTCAGGGTTTATTTACTGGGAGCTCTACATTTTACATTTTACTTAGAGGGGATTCGTTCTTTTATGTTTTATTACTGGGGGCTGTGTCTTTTACACTTTATTTCCTGAGGGACCTTTCTTCGATTATATATAAAGGTGTCTGTTTTTAATGGTGTATTTACAGGGGGCTCTGTTTTTAATATTTTTTCAAATGAGACTCTGCGTCGGAGAATATACACAGGAGACTGTGTGTTTCAGAGTTCTTTTACAGGGATGTATGTGTTTTAGGGTATCTGTACACGATGCTCTGTGTTTTAGGGATTATTCACAGTGATCCAGATTTTACAGGTTATGAAAGGCGTCTCTGTCTTCAGGTTTATTTATCGGGAACTGTTATTTATCGATACGTCTATCTTTTCAAAGTTTATTTGGAAGGGGCCCTGTCTTACGGATAATTTACAGGTGGGCTGAGTGTGGGGTGTAATTACGGGGGCTCAGTGTTTACGAATTTATTTAGACGGAGCCCTTTGTTTTACCTTCTATTTTCTGGGTGATGTGTGTTTAATGGGGTCCGTGTATTTGATTGTATAATTGCATGGGGCTTTGTTTTTAATATTAGTTTAAATGGGGCTCTGTGTTTTAGGGGTTATTGAAATGGGTTTCAGAGGATATATTTACAAGGGGCTCGGTTTTTGAGGGCTTTTGTGCAGGCCTGAGGCTCGCGTTAGAGGTGAGGTTAGGGTCAGCGCTGGAGCTGATGGTAATAGTTTGTATTAGGCCGGAGGCGAAGGTTAGGGTTAGGGTTTGGCCTGAGGTTAAGCTCAGAGCTTACGCAAGGGTTAGCGTTAGGGCTGAATCTCGGGTTAAGGTTTGGGTTAGGGTTATTTTTTGGGGCAGGGAGAAAGAAAGCAGCTTCGCATACCCAGAGACAGAACCAGAGGAAGAGCAACTGCGTATTCTCCAGGAGACTCGGGATGTATTGTAAACTTGACAGGTAAAATAGTATTACAGATTAGTTTACAATTAAAGATTATTGGCTTGAGAGAATGCCTCATTGTCAGAGGGTCCGCTTGAGGCTGTCCCTCTATGTTGTAGTGTCAGTACTGAAGGAGTGCACAGTTGTCAGAGGATCACATTCAACCGATGCCTCATTTTTAAAAATTATGTAATTTAGTTCTGTAGCACTCCCCCAATAAGAATTTAGAATAAGGCTCAGCCTCAGTCTTGACCCTGTGACTGATTCAATCCCACAGTTCTGACCCACGGACATTGCTGCAATACCTCAGTGTGGACCATTTGACAATGAGGCACTGCTTCAGTACTGAAGCTCTGGCAGTACTGACTATCTGACAGTGAGGAAGTGCCTCAGTCTGACATTGTCACAGAGATGCAATCGTGTGGCACTCCCACAAGTCTAACCCCTTGAGAATAAGACACTACCTCAGTATTGACCGTCTCACAACAATGCACCCCAACAGTTCTGACCCTCTGGTACTGCTGCATTACCTCATTAGAGACCCTATAAATGTGAGGCACTTCCTTATTTCTGACACTCTTACAATGAGGCGCTACCTCAGTGCTGACTCTCTGATGATAATGCTCTCCAGCAGTTCTGTTCCTCTGACAGTGCTTCAATACTTGTCTGAACCAGGCAAATTCCTCATTGTTAGCGGGTCAGTTCTGTGGCAGTGCCTCCTGGTACTGGGATCATATGAATCTGTTATACTATTTGACCTGTTAAGTTTACAATACATCCCAAGTCTCCTCCAGAATATGCAGGTGCTCTCCCTCCGGCTCTGGGTATGCGAAGCTGCTTTCTTTCTCCCTACTCTCAGAAATATCCCCAACGTTAACCCGAGATTCAGCCCTAACGCTCACCCTCGTGTAAGCCCGAAGCCTAAATTCAGCCCAAAGCCTAACCCAAACCATAACCATCAGCCCTAACGCTGGACTCGTCCTACACTAACCATAGCCTCAGGCCCAAACCGAACCCAGCTTCAGCCGTACTCCTGGCCCTCAAACACGGAGCCGACTGCACAGAGACCCTCAAACACAGAGACCTCTTTCAATAACCGGAAAATGCAGACCTTACTGTAAGCAACCCCTAAAACACAGAGTCCTTTTTAAACAAACTTCAACAACAGAGCCCCCTGTAGTTATATGCTCAAATACATAGACCCCTTTAAATGAACTCTAACACACATTGTTAGAGTTAGGTCCTTTGGTGAAGTTGAGATTTTATTCTTCTGATATGCTTATCTCGCTGAATTAAGCGCGTTCGTCAAAACAACAACAAAAGTCGAGACATTTGGGGAAGTTGAGATTTTGATCTTCTGAAGTGCTTAACTCGTTGAAATAAGCGTTTTGATTTAAACAGCATCATAAATTAGGTCATCTGTTGAAGGTGAGATTTTAGTCTTCTGATATGCTTATCTCGCTGAAATAAGCACGTTAGTCGCAACAACATCGAATTTTGAGTCAATTGGTGAAATTGAAGTTTTTGATTGCTGAAGGGCTTATCTCCCTGAAACAAACATGTTAGTCAAACCAACAT
>NW_025970621.1:3125-4362 GCF_021869965.1 Rhincodon typus | reverse complement strand
CTGAAGGGCTTATCTCCCTGAAACAAACATGTTAGTCAAACCAACATCAAAACTTGAGTCATTTGGTGAAGTTCAGATTTTGGTCTTCTGAAGTGGTTATCTCGCTGAAATAAGAATTTTAATCCAACCAGCATCAATAATTATGTCATTTGGTAATGTTTAGATTTTTGCCTACTGAAGTGCTTATCTCACTCACATAAACATGTTAGTCAAAACAACATCAAAACTTGAGTCATTTGGTGAAGTCGAGATTCTACACTTCTGAAGTGCTTATTTCACTGGCGGAAGCCTGTTCGTTAATCCAACATCAAAAATTGAGTCATTTCGTGAAGTTCAGATTATTGGTCTTCTGAAGTGCTAATCTCACTGAAATAAGCATGTTAGTCCAAACAGCATCAAAAGTTGAGTGTCTTGTTGAATTTGAAATTTTGGTCTTCTGCTGTGCTTATCTCGCTGAAATAAGCACGTTAGTCAAAACAATATCAAAAGTTGTGATATTTGGTGAAGTTGAGATTTTGATCTTCTGAAGTGATTACCTCGCTAAAATGAGCATATTATTCAAATTAACATCAAAAAATGATGTCATTTGGAGAAATTCCGATTTTTGTCTTCTGAAGTGCTTATCTCGCTGAAATAAGAATTTTAATCGAACCAGCATCAAAAATTATGTCATTTTTTGAAGTTGAGATTCTTGACTTCTGAAGTGCTTATCTCACTCAAATATGCATGTTCGTCAAAACAACATCAAAAGTTGAGTCATTTGGTGAAGTTGAGATTTGAATCTTCTGAAGTGCTTTTCTCACTCGAATATTGCATGTTCGTCAAAACAACATCAAAAGTTGAGTCACTTTGTGAAGTTCAGATTTTGGCCTTCTGATGTGCTGAACTCGCCGAAAGAAGCATTTTAATACAACCAGCATCAAAAGTTGAGTCATTTGGTGAAGTCGAGATTCTTCACTTCTGTCGTGCTTATTTCACTGGACGAAGCCTGCAATCAATCCAACATGAAAACTTGAGTCATTTATTGAAGTTCAGATTTTTGGTCTTCTGAAGTGCTAATCTCACTGAAATAAGCATGTTGTCAAAACAGCATAAAAAGTTGAGTGTCTTCGTGAAATTGAGATATTGGTCTTCTGATATGCTTATCTCACGCAAATGCGTATGTTAGTGAAACCAACATCAAAACTTGAGTCATGTGGTGAAGTTCAGATTTTGGTTTTCTGGAGTGCTTATCTGA
>NW_025970621.1:0-3115 GCF_021869965.1 Rhincodon typus | reverse complement strand
GTCATGTGGTGAAGTTCAGATTTTGGTTTTCTGGAGTGCTTATCTGAGTGAAATAAGCACGTTAGTCAAAACAGCATTAAAAATTATGTCATTCGGTAAGGGTGAGATTTTTTGACATCTTAAGTGCTTATCTCACTCAAATAAGCATGTTAGTCTGACCAACATCAAAACTTGAGTCATTTGGTGAAGTCGAGATTCTTCACTTTTGAACTGGTCATTTCACTGGAGGAAGCCTGTTAGTCAATTCAACATCAAAGTTTGAGTCATTCAGTGAAGTTCAGATTTTAGTCTTATTGAAGTGCTTTTCCCGCTGAAATAAGCATGTTCGTCAAAACAGCATCAAAAGTTGAGTGTCTTGTTGAAGTTGAAATTTTGGTTTTCTGCTATGCTTATCTCGCTGAAATAAGCAGGTTAGTCAAAACAATATAAAAAGTTGAGACATTTGGTAAAGTTGAGATTTTGATCTTCTGAAGTGCTTCACTCGCTGAAATGGGCACGTTAGTCAAACTAACAGCAAAAATTGAGTCATCTGGTGAAGTTCAGATTTTTATCTTCTGAAGTGCTTATCTCGCTGAAATAAGAATTTTAATCAAACCAGCATCAAAAATTATGTGATTTGGTGAAGTTGTGATTTTTGCCTTCCGAAGTGCTTGTCTCACTCACATTAGCATGCTCGTCAAAACAACATCTAAAGTTGAGTCATTTGGTGAAGTTGACATTTTAGACTTCTGAAGTGCTTATCTCACTCAAATAAGCATGTTAGTCAAAACAGCATTAAAAATTATGTCATTTGGTGAGGGTGAGATTTTTTGACATCTTAAGTGCTTATCTCACTCAAATAAGCATGTTATTCTTACCAACATCAAAACTTGAGTCATTTATTGAAGTTCAGATTTTGGTCTCCTGAAGTGCTTATCTGAGTGAAATAAGCATTTTCGTCAAAACAGCATCAAAAATTAAGTCATTTGGTGAAGTTGAAATTTTTGACTTCTGAGGTGCTTATATCACTGAAGTAAGCGTTTTAGTCATACCAGCATCAAAAGTTGAGTGTTTTGCTGAAGTTGCGATTTTGGTCTTCTGATATGCTTATTTAACTGAAATAAGCACGTTAATCAAAACAACATCAAAGATTGAGTCACTTGGTGAAGTTCAGATTAAAATCTACTGAAGTGCTGATCTCACTCAAATATGCATGTTAGTCAAAACAATATCAAATGTTAATTCATCTGGTGAAGTTGAGATTTTGATCTTCTGACGTGCTTATCTCAAATAAATCAACATGTCATTCAAAACAACATCGAAAACCAACTCATTTGGTGAAGCTAAGATATTGGACTTCCGATGTGATTATCTCAGTGAAATAAGCGTGATAGTCAAAACAGCATCAATAATTAAGTCATTCGGTGAAGTTGAGGTTTTTGAATCCTGAAGTGCTTATCTCACTCAAATAAGGATGTCAGTCAAACAAACATCGAAACTTGAATCATTTTGTGAAGTTCAGATTTTGGACTTCTGAAGTGCTTAACTCGCTGAAAGAACATAGAACATAGAACATTACAGCGCAGTACAGGCCCTTCGGCCCTCGATGTTGCGCCGACCTGTGAAACCAATCTGAAGCCCATCTAAACTAAACTATTCCGTTATCATCCATATGTTTATCCAATGACCATTTAAATGCCCTTAAAGTGGGCGAGTCCACTATTTTTGCAGGCAGGGCATTCCACGCCCTTACTACTCTCTGAGTAAAGAACCTACCTCTGACATCTGTCCTATATTTATCACCCCTCAATTTAAAGCTATGTCTCCTCGTGCGAGCCATCACCATCCGAGGAAAAAGGCTACCACTGTCCACCCTATCTAATCCTCTGATCATCTTGTATGTCTCTATCAAGTCACCTCTTAACCTTCTTCTCTCTCACGAAAACAGCCGCAAGTCCCTCAGCCTTTCCTCATAAGACCTTCCCTCCATACCAGGCAACATCCTGGTAAATCTCCTCTGCACCCTTTCCAATGCTTCCACGTCCTTCCTATAATGCGGTGACAGGAACTGTACGCAATACTCCAAGTGCGGCCGCACCAGAGTTTTGTACAGCTGCAACATGACCTCATGGCTCCGAAACTCAATCCCTCTAACAATAAAACCTAACATACTGTACGCCTTCTTAACAACGCTATCAACCTAGGTGGCAACTTTCAGTGATCTATGCACATGGACACCGAGATCTTTCTGCTCATGCACACTACCAAGAATCTTACCATTAGCCCAGTACTCTGTATTCCTGTTAATCCTTCCAAAGTGAATCACCTCACACTTTTCCGCATTAAACTCCATTTGCCACCTCTCAGCCCAGCTCTTCAGCTTATCCATGTCCCTCTGTAACCTGCAACATCCTTCCGCACTATCCACAACTCCACCGACTTTGGTGTCATCCACAAATTTACTAACCCATCCTTCTACGCCCTCATCCAGGTCATTAATAAAAATGACAAACAGCAGTGGCCCCAAAACAGATCCTTGAGGTACACCACTAGTAACTGAACTCCAGGATGAACATTTCCCATCAACAACCACCCTCTGTCTTCTTACAGCCAGCCAATTTCTGATCCAAACCGCTAAATCACCCTCAATCCCATGCCTCCGTATTTTCTGCAATAGCCTGCCATGGGGAACCTTATCAAACGCTTTACTGAAATCCAAATACACCACATCAACCGCTTTACCCTCATCCACCTGTTTGGTCACCTTCTCGAAGAACTCAATAAGGTTTGTGAGGCACGACCTCCCCTTCACAAAACCGTGTTGACTAACCCGAATCAAATTATTCATTTCCAGATGATTATAAATCCTATCTCTTATAATCCTTTCCAACACTTTACCCAAAACCGAAGTAAGGCTCACTGGTCTATAATTACCAGTGTTGTCTCTACTCCCCTTCTTGAACAAGGGGACAACATTTGCTCGTCTCCAGTCTTCTGGCACTATTCCTGAAGACAATGACGACATAAAGATCAAAGCCAAAGGCTCTGCAATCTCCTCTCTAGCTTCCCAGAGAATCCTAGGATAAATCCCATCCGGCCCAGGGGACTTATCTATTTTCACACCTTCCAGAATTGC
>NW_025970620.1:0-11830 GCF_021869965.1 Rhincodon typus | reverse complement strand
TAGGAGGTCTGGAACCGGAACTGAGACTCCTTGTCCCTAGGAGATCTGGAACCGGAACTGAGACTCCTTGTTTCTAGGAGATCTGGAACCGGAACTGAGACTCGTTGTTTCTAGGAGGTCTGGAACAGGAACTGAGACTCCTTGTTTCTAGGAGGTCTGGAACCGGAACTGAAAACTTGGTTTGGCGGGGAACTGACACTGGAAGTGTAACTCCAGACTCCCCTGGAAGCAGAGGGTGAAACCGAAAGTTTGGTTGTGCGGGGGAAACTGAAAGTAGAACGAAAAAGTTCTTGGTTTCCAGGCAGAATAGAGCTCAGGTTAAAAGTCGGAGCGCTACCTGTTTCGTCTTGCCATTGCTGCAGCTGAGTAAATACAGGGGCTGGGATTAATTTGTGTCATGTGTCACTGTGAGACGGCAGCAAGTGGAATATGATTGAGTTTTACAATCAGTTTGAAGGGAGGGAGGAGTGGGTCTGAGACTAGTTTTGTTTATATATAAATCAGGGCAACTGTGAGGGTGTGACAGGCAGAGCTGGTTAGAGTGAGTTGGCAGGTTGAGGTTAGGTTCTTGTCACATACACACACTGTGGCAGCATTAAAGGGGATAGCACAGACTGGACAGATACATCCCAATGAATACCAGTTGTGAAGGGCAGACCCAACATTCGTGGGCTAAACAGAAATGTGAAAGAGGAAATCAAACTCCAGGAAAAGCATATAAACGTGCAAACAGCAGTGGGCAGTCAGAAGACTGTAGAGAATCTAAAGAGCACCAAAGAATGGGCAATAGTTAATAAGGAGGGGTTGGAATTGGAGCACGAGAGAAGCTAGCCGGAAACACAAATGCAGATAATCAGGAGTTTCTGCACAAATATTTACAGACGAAAAGAGTCGGCAAAGTGAACAGGAAGTCCGACTGGAGAACGAATAATGCAGATTGAAGAGATGGCAGACAAATTGAGCGGGGAGAGAGGAACTCAGGAAAACGACTATCCCCAGGGAAGCAGTACGGAGGAAACTGTTGGGGCAGGGGACTGAGCAGGGCCTGGACCCTGATGGACTGCATCCTCAGAGTTTGGAAGAGTCAGAGGTGATTGAATTGAAACATATAAAATCCTGATGGGGGCAGTGGAATAGTATGGAGAGGAGTTTTCATCTTATGGGACTGTTAAACATCGGGGTTACTGTTTAAACTGCGAGGAGGAGAACAGTTTTGTCGGAGGCGATCGGATAGAAGTTTATAAAATAATGACAGGTATAGACAGGGTTAATGGTAGGTGTCTTTTCCCCTAGGGTGGGGTATTTCAAGACGAAGGGGTACATTTTTAAAGTGAGAGGAGAGCAATTTTAAAAAGGACATGAGAGGCAAAGTTTTTACAAAGAGGGTGTTTCGTGTGTGGAATGAACTTCCTGAGGAAGTGGTGGACGTGGGTACTGTTACAACGTTTAAAAGACATTTGGGTAAGTACGTGGATAGGAAAGGTTTGGAGGGATATGGGCCAGGAGCAGGTAGGTGGGACTAGTTTAGTTTGGGATTATGGTCGGCACGGACTGGACGGGCCGAAGGGTCTGTTTCTGTGCTGTGTGACTCTCCGACACTCTCTCCCTGTGAAGTTGCGGTTTGGTGGGGAGGGGTTAGAGTTACCCGAGTATTTTTGAGTATTTTTCAGGCACGGTTAAAGAAAGGGTGAAAGGTCAGCAGGGGTAAGCAGAAGGTTACAATCCAATTAGTCGTGATCTTAGCAAATGTGGGAGGGGGCCAAGTGGCTTGATGGGTGAGCATGGCTCTGGCAGCACATTTCCAGTGTTACTCACTTGTCAACAGTGACATGCAGCGAAGGGAAGAGTGGGTCATTTGCAGCCTTGTTGGAAAATTCCAAGGTGCCACCGCAGAATCTGTGGACAAGATTGTGCATAGTGGTTATTCCCTGTGATGGATCCTGTGGGTTGATGTTACCTGTGGGAGGGAGGGAGAGAGAAGCAATTAACAGCTCTGTGCAATAAACTCTCAGCCCAGAAACCCACTTCCCAGCCCTGCAGACAGACTTGCCTTGCCCTTCCCAATGTTCCCAACACCATCGGCAGCTGTCAAGCGCTGGCAGACAATGGCAGCCAGCCAGTGCCAATGGTTGCTGGATGGTGTTGGAGCACCCATCCCATGTCAGCTGGGTGACTGTGTGTGTATGTGCGCCATTCCCCGCCTCCCTCATGACACCACTGCCCTCTTCTCTCCCTCTCCACCACCTCCCCCACCTCCCTGCCGCCCCACCCCAGCCAATCCCACAAGTCAGGACTCACCCCCTCACGCCCAATGCCACCAAGGAGTTACCCAACCGGTGCATTGGAGTCATAGAGCCATACGGCACGGAAACAGACCCTTCAGCTCAACTTGCCCATGCCTGTCAGATATCCTGGATGAATCTAGCCCCGTTTTGCCAGCATTTGGCCCCTATCCCTCTTAAACCCTTCCTACTCCCATCCCCATCCAGATGCCTTTTGAATGTTGGAATTGTACCAGCCTCCACCACTTCCTCTGGCAGCTCGTTCCACACACGCACCACCCTCTGCGTGAAAAAGTTACCCCTCAGGTCCCTTTTAAATCTTCACCCTCTCACTTTAAACCTATGCCCTCTAGTTTTGGACTCCCCCCTATGCTGGAGATAAAGACCTTGGCTACTCACCCTACCCAAGCCCCTCATGATTTCATAAACTTCTATAAGGTCACCCTCTCAGCCTCCCAATGCTCCAGGGAAAATAGCCTCAGCCTATTCACACTCTCCCAACCCTGCCAACATCCTTGTAAATCTTTTCTGGACCCTTTCAAGTTTCACGGCATCCTTCCTGTAGCAGGGAGACCAGAACCGCACACAATATTCCAAAAGTGGCCTCACCAATACAGCCGCAACATGACCCTCCCAACTCCTACACTCAATGCACTGACCAAAAAGGCAAGCCATAGGGTGAAGGTGGGGAAACGCAATCAGTCTGCACAGAAAAGATCCTGGGATCCTCAGCTCACTGGGCAAGACCCTCCCGAGGTGAAAGAGAGGGCTATCAGAGGTGGGAGTGGGGTGAGGGGGCAGCGAACTTGTGCATGCCCACAGATCTCTGAGTGGAGGGGAGCTCTAGAAAGACCCGGGGCTATGCATCCCTTTCTGTGCCAAGGGTATGGAGTACAAGAGCAGGGGTGGGACACTGGATCAATCTGAAACACGCTGGATCACCGCTCAGGGCGCTCCATGGTGCAGGAAGGGATGGGACTGCACCAGAGACAGAGGACAACTCCCCAGAGGTCATTGGCACAATGCCAGTTCCCCCACAACTTGAATGTTTTGTCAACAAATCCTGCCTTAAAAAAAGATTTGGCTGTATTTCCGAGAATTCAGAGAGGATGTAGTTTGCGTGGACTACAGTAAGAAGTTCGATAAGGTCGCACACGGGAGATTGCTCAAGCATCTGGGCCAAATGGGCTGGCAAATGCGATTAGGTTAATGTAGAATATCTGGACGGTGCAGATGAGTTGAACTGAAGGGTCTGCTTCTGTGCTGTACAACTCTATGGCTCGAAGGTAAGGGGCCCGTGGGCGATTTGGCAAATGGGATTGAAAATTGGTTTTGTGGCGGGAGGCAGACAGGAAATGGTGTTTTTGCGACTAGAAACCTCTGTCCAAGAGTTGTGCTACAGTGGTTCAGTGCTGTGTCCCTCGCTATTTGCTGTCTGTGTTAATGATCTAGACGTGAATATATGAGGTAGGATCAGTAAGTTTGCAAATGGTGGTGTGGGAATATCAAGGAGATAAAACTACAGGACAGCATAGATGGACTGGTCAGGTGTGCTGAACTGTGGCGAATGCAGTTTAATTCTGAAAATCATAAGCTGGTGCGTTTTGGAAAGATTCACAAGACTAGAGAGTGCACAATGAGTGGTAGCATCCTGGGAAATACAGAGGGTCAGAGGTGCAGCTGGAAGGCGGTGAGAATCTGGAGCAGACTGCGTGAAATAGGTGGCTCGGGTGAAGGAGCGAGGGTGCTCACCATGTTTAAGAGGTATTTAGGTGAGCACTTGAAATGCTACAGGGGCTGGAAAATAGGGTTAGAATAGATAGGTGCTCGATGACCGATGCGAACAAGATGGGCTGAAGGAGCTCTCTCTGCGCTGTAAAACTCTCTGACTCCATGACTGTAACTGGAATCTGAAAGTCAGGCTGTATGCCTGACCTCTGTAAGGGACGCGCATACGAACAAGAAAATGGGCGAGGAAAGAAGCTCAAACAAAATGTTGCCGTTTGGCTTGAAGAAGGAAACGGTGATCATCATATACATTTTCATCTCTGCTCCCTCCTGGCCTGGTAGAGCATTGGTGAGCGCTTGAGGTGGACATTTTCTTGAAATCCCGCAGATAACTGGGCATCCAATCCTGTGTAGGTGACAGGGTGGCAGAGATGAACACCCTCATCACAGTTAAGTAACACCTCCCCCCCACGCCCCCCTCCCCTCAACACAACATACAGGCCACAAGGTTGGGTGAGCTGGAGGGAGTGGGAAGGGACACCATCGAGTGCAGCTTATGGACTGTGTAGACCCTCCATCTGATACCTTCCAGCGCGTTTCGGAAAGAGTGGGTAGCAGTGGTGTCATAGGGATGAGTGTCGAACATCTGTATCTGGAGACAGCCGTGCACATCAGCCCAGGTGGGCATCTCAGTAAATCGCTGGTCATAGTGGTTAAAGCGGAAGACGGGACCACCATGCACTGGGGGACAGACCAGATCAAAACCCGTTGGCTGGCTCCCATCCTCGTCACAGAAGTTCTTTGAGAAATGGAGAGAGAGAGAGACAGAGAGAGAGAGAGAAAGACCATCAACAGAAGCAACGACTCCAAATCCACTCTGGAAACATGATCTTCTCCTTACCTCACACCTCAGAGGCTGGCCTGTCAGTGTCCCCCTGGTTTCCCACCCCCCACACCTGAGCAGGGGAAATCTCTATTTGCCCCCCATTGGGAAGTGGTGAGCCACCACGGTCCATCTGCTGGGAGTTGACCCACAATGCCCCGAGGGAAACAATTCCAGGATTTTGACCCAGGAACAGCCAATAGATTTCCAAGTTGGATGGGGAAGTGGCTCGGAGGGGGGGATCTTGCAGGGGGCTCGTGTTCCCATGTATCTGCTGCCCTTGTCCTTCTGGATGGAAGTGGGTCGTGGGTTTGGAAGGTGCTACCTGAGGATCTTTGGTGAATTTCTGCAGGGCATCTTGTAGATGGTACACACTGCTGCTACTGAACATCAGTGGTGGGGGGGAGGAGTGGGATGTTTGTGGATGTGGTGCCAATCGAGGGGGAGACTGCTTTGTCCCTGGACAGTGTCGAGCTTCTCAGGAGTGTTGTTGGAGCTTCTCCCGTCCTGGGCAAGTGGGGAGTATTCCCTCACCCTCCTGACTTTTGCCTTGTCGATGGTGGGACAGTCTTTGTTGTGGTAGCGGGTAGAGTCAATGGTTACTTACTGCAGTATTCCTAGCCTCTGACTTGTGGTGAGTCCAATTGAGTTTCTGGTCAATGGTAACCCCCAGGATGTTGATAGTTGGTGGGGTAGGGTAGGGGGGTGGGGATTGGGCTGTTCCTTTTCCACACCTACCAAAGCTTTTACAGTCCACTTATACATTTGTATGCTGTTTATATTTGGAGAATTCTCTCGTTTTTTTTCCCCACCATTTCCAGGCCCCTGTTTCGCTTTGTTGCAAAATTCTCCAATCCTTACGTTTACCACAAGTTATCTCAACCTTATTGTTATAACAGGGAGACAAACAGCCAGACCAAACAAGCTCTTTCTACCTCAGCATTCGCAACACAACAAAATTAAAACCTTCAAAGACTCCCAATGTTGGTGCCTCCGCTCTTTGTGATCTTTATAAATGACTTGGATGAGGAAGCAGAAGGGTGGGTTAGTAAGATTGCCGTTGACATGAAGGTTGGGGGAGTTGCGGACAGCGTGGAGGGCTGTTGTAGGTTGCAACGGGACATTGACAGGATGCAGAGCTGGCCAAAGAAGTGGCAGATGGAATTCAATCCAGAAAAGTGTGAAATGATTCATTTTGGAAGGTGGAATTTGAACGCAGAATACAGGGTAAGTGGCAGGATTCTCGGCAGTGTGGAGGAACAGAGGGATCTTGGAGTCCACGTCCCTAGCTCCCTCAAAGTTGCTCCCAAGTTGATAAGGTTGTAAGGAAGGTGTATGGTGTGTTGGCCTTCATTGGCAGGGGAGTTGAGTTAAGAGCCGCGAGGTTATGCTGCAGCTCTATAAATCCCTGGTTAGACCGCACTTGGAATATTGTGTTCAGTTCTGCTCACCTCATTATAGGAAGGATGTGGAAGCTTTACAGAGGGTGCAGAGGAGATTTACCAGGATGCTGCCTGGACTGGAGGGCAGGTCTTATGAAGAAAGGTTGAGGGAGCTAGGGCTTTTTTCATTGGAGTGAAGAAGAGTGAGAGGTGACTTGATAGAGGTGTACAAGATGATGAGAGGCATAGATGGAGTGGATAGTCAGAGACTTTTTCCCAGGGCGGAAATGACTATTACGAGGGGGAATAATTTTAAGGTGATTGGAGGAAGGTATAGGGGAGATGTCAGAGGCAGGTTCTTCACACAGAGAGTGGTGGACGTGTGGAATGCGCTGTCTGCAGTGGTAGTGGAGTCAGATACATCAGGGACATTTAAGCAACTCTTGGATAGGCACATGGAGGATAGTAAAATGTAGGGTACGCAGGGTAGTTTGATCTTAGTAGGATAATAGGTCGGCACGACATCGTGGGCCGAAGGGCCTGTACTGTGCTGTACTGTTCTATGTTCAATGGTTCCTAACCAGACTTAGTGAATAACTAACGCAGAGCCTGTGATTAAAAAATGTAGACATTGATTTGTAGGTTAACAAAAGCCTTAGCAAGTTGTTAGCAATACAGTAACTTCAGCAGTTTTAAATTAAACAGCAAACTAATTGAATTGATGTCTGTGTTTAAGCCCAATAATCTTCCTTTTCACTTCCATTTACACAAAAGATGGGCAGACAAACAAATGCACTTAAAGAATAAATGAAAGAAAATAACAAAGTGAGTCAGATTACTGAAGTGGTTTCCATGATGCATTGTTCTTCAGACGTAGATGTTCGTTCCGGAGTTGTTTTTCTGGAGATATTGATCAGGGTCATTTTCTCAGCTCACTCAGAGGAAGCCAGTAATACTTAGCACTTAGTTTCTATTCTCTGAACTTCCGTTAGGCAGAGAGCTTTCACATCTTCATGCTGCAGCACCAACAGTTACCCCCTCCTTCTCCCAGAAACACAGTTCAAAACCCAGTTCCCTGACAGACTGACCGCCTCCCAATGAGATCCCAGTTACCGATGAACATCTGCCATTGCTTGAGCCTAAGCTGCCTTCCAGACTTGCCGGAACTAATTCCCAACTACTGACCTTGTGAAGAGCCAACAACTGCTGTCTGTTTACACACTGTGCTCTTCCCCAGTGATGTAGAGACTATTGACCAGGGACCAACCTGCAGTTAACTTCCAGGCCCGGCCTCACAAACAAACATTCGTTCTGTTTCAGAGATAGTAGGAACTGCCGATGCTGGAGTCAGAGATAACACAGTGTGGAGCTGGATGAACACAGCAGGCCTGGCAGCATCAGAGGAGCAGGAAAGCTGACGTTTCGGGTTGGGACCCTTCTTCAGAAATGGCAGAGGGGAAGGGTGCTCTGAAATAAATAGATGGGGGCAGGCAGTGATAGCAGGTGGATAGTGGAGGGGATAGGTGGGAGAGAAGATGGACAGGTCAAGGAGGCAGGGATGAAGCTAGTAAAGGTGAGTGTAGGTAAGAAGTGGGGGTGGGGGTTGGTCAGTGAGGTGGGAGGAGCAGATAGGTGGGAGGCAAGACGGACAGGTCAGTGAGAGGAGGGGTGCTGGTCTTGGGATGAGGTCGGGGGTGGGGAGATTTTGAAGCTAGTAAAGTCCACATTGAGACCATTGGGTTGTAGGCTCCCAAGGTGCTGTTCCTCCAGTTTCCGGGTGGCATCGTTGTGACACTGGAGGAGGCCCAGGATGGACACGTCGCCCAGGGAGTGGGAGGGGGAGTTGAAGTGTTTCGCAACTGGGAGGTTTTGTAGTTTGTCGCGAACCGAGCATAGGTGCTCTACAAAGCGGCCTCTGAGTCTCCACTTGGTCTCACCAATGTAGAGGAGGCCACATCGGGAGCATTGGATACAATAGACCACATTAGCGGATATGCAGGTTAACATCTGTTTGATGTGGAAGGTTTTTTTCGGGCCTGGGTTGGAGGTGAGGGGGAAGGTGTATGGGCAGGTGTAGTGCCTCCTATGGTTGCAGGGAAAGGTGCCAGGGGTGGTGGGGCTAGTGGGGAGTGTGGAGCAGACGAGGGACTCACAGAGAGTCACAGAGAGAGCGGTCCCTCCGGAAGGCAGATAAGGGTGGGGAGGAAAATATATCCTTTGTTGTGGGGTCAGATTGCAGGTGGCTGAAGTAGCAGAGAATGATGCATTGAATCCAGAGGTTAATGGGGTGATACATCAGCTTTCCTTCTCCTCTAATGGTGCCTGGCCTGCTGTGTTCCTCCAGCTCCACACTGTATTCATTCTGTCTTCCTCCCTTATAACACAAGTTCCTGCCCCCAGCCCAATAGTTTTCTGTAGCCTCCAGTTCTCAGCTCACAGTTCTCGACCTCTTCATCTCCAACTGCCGTCGAGACATCAATCGCCTCAACCTCTCCACCCCTCTCACCCACTCCAACCTCTCCCCCGCAGAACGTGCAGCCCTCCGCTCCCTCCGCTCTAATCCCAACCTCACCATAAAACCCGCGGACAAGGGAGGCGCAGTTGTAGTATGGCGCACTGACCTCTACATCGCCGAGGCCAGACGCCAACTCTCCGACACCTCCTCTTACCGCCCCCTTGATCATGACCCCACCCCTGAGCACCAAACCATCATCTCCCAAACCATCCACAACCTCATCACCTCAGGTGACCTCCCACCCACGGCCTCCAACCTCATCGTTCCCCAACCCCGCACCACCCACTTCTATCTCCTTCCCAAAATCCACAAACCTGAATGCCCTGGTCGACCCATTGTCACCGCCTGCTCCTGCCCCACCGAACTGATCTCCAACTATCTAGACTCCACTTTCTCCCCCTTGGTCCAGGAACTCCCTACCTATGTCCGTGACACCACCCACGCCCTCCACCTCCTCCAGAACTTCCAATTCCCCAGTCCCCAACACCTCATCTTTACCATGGACGTCCAGTCCCTCTACACCTGCATTCCCCATGCAGATGGCCTTAAGGCCCTCCGCTTCTTCCTGTCCCGCAGGCCCGATCAGTCCCCCTCCACTGATACCCTCATCCGCTTAGCCGAACTCGTCCTCACACTCAACAACTTCTCTTTCAATTCCTCCCACTTCCTACAGACAAAGGGGGTGGCCATGGGTACCCGCATGGGCACAAGCTACGCCTGCCTCTTTGTAGGTTACGTATAACAATCCCTCTTCTGTACCTACACCGGCCCTAAACCCCACTTCTTCCTCCGTTACATTGATGACTGGATCGGCGCCGCCTCGTGCTCCCACGAGGAGCTTGAACAGTTCATCCACTTCACCAACACCTTCCACCCCAACCTTAAGTTTACCTGGACCATCTCTAACACCTCTCTCCCCTTCCTGGACCTCTCTGTCTCCATATTGGGCAACCACCGAGAAACCGATATTCATTTCAAGCCCACCGACTCCCACAGCTACCTAGAATACTCCTCCTCCCACCCACCTTCCTGCAAAAATGCTATCCCCTATTCCCAATTCCTTCGCCTCCGCCGCATCTGCTCCCAGGATGAGGCATTCCACTCCCGTACATCTCAGTTGTCCTCGTTTTTCAAGGACCGTAACTTCCCCCCCTCGGTGGTCGAGAACGCCCTCAACCGTGTCTCCCACATCTCCCGCACCTCATCCCTCACACCCCATCCACGCAATAAGAACCAAAAAAGAATCCCCCTCGTCCTCACGTACCACCCCACCAACCTCCGGATCCAACGCATCATCCTCCGACACTTCCGCCATCTGCAATCCGACCCCACCACCAAAGACATCTTTCCCTCCCCACCCCTATCTGCTTTCCGGAGGGACAACTCTCTCCGTGACTTCCTTGTCCGCTCCACGCTCCCCTCCAGCTCCACCACACCTGGCACTTTTCCCTGCAACCGCAGGAAGTGCTACACCTGCCCCCCTACCTCCTCCCTCACCCCCATCCCAGGCCCCAAGAAGACTTTCCACATCAAGCAGATGTTCACCTGCACATCTGCCAATGTGGTATACTGCATCCGCTGTACCCGGTGTGGCTTCCTCTACATCGGGGAAACCAAGCGGAGACTCGGGGACCGCTTTGCAGAACACCTACGTTCGGTTCGCAATAAACAACTGCACCTCCCAGTCGTGAACCATTTCAACTCCCCCTCCCATTCCTCAGACAACATGCCCATCCTGGGCCTCCTGCAGTGCCACAACGATGCCACCCGAAGGTTGCAGGAACAGCAACTCATATTCCGCTTGGGAACCCTGCAGCCCAATGGTATCAATGTGGATTTCACAAGTTTCAAAATCTCCCCTCCCCCTACCGCATCCCAAAACCAGTCCAGCTCGTCCCTGCCTCCCTAACCTGTTCTTCCTCCCACCTATCCCCTCCTCCCACCTCAAGCCGCACCTCCATCTCCTACCGACTAACCTCATCCCGCCCCTTTGACCTGTCTGTCCTCCCTGGACTGACCTATCCCCTCCCTAACTCCCCACCTACACTCACCTTTACTGGCTCCATCCCCGCCTCTTCGACCTGTTTGTTTCCTCTCCACCTATCCTCTCCTCTATCCATCTTCTATCCGCCTCCCACTCTCTCCCTATTTATTTCAGAACCCCCTTCCCCTCCCCCTTTTCTGATGAAGGGTCTAGGCCCGAAACGTCAGCCTCTCTGCTCCTATGATGCTGCTTGGCCTGCTGTGTTCATCCAGCCCTGCTCCTTGTTGTCTTGGATGAAAGACAAAACCAGAATAAAGAAAAACCATCAACAATTGGAATCTAATGCAGTCCTTTAACTTCCTTTGTCAGCTGCAGTTAACTGCAGTGCGGGGTGGGGTGTGGGAGGGAAGGAGGGGTAAGCTGGTTTTACACATTGAAGGAATGTATAGTTGCTGAAGCCAGTGGGAAAAACTCTTTAACAACTGAGCCAGTGTATGTCAGTGGAGATATATAAATCAACTTCTCTAATTAGCTTTCTTTAAATGTTAAGAGCACTATTTTTTCTTGAACAGCTATGCTTTTGAACTTTAATTGATGACACATGACTGAAATGCACAGGTTGGCTTTTCGTACATTATTCAGAGAAATTAGCTCAGTTGGATCCACCCAAGAAGCAACACTTTCCTCTTTCTTTTGGCCAGTGCTCAGAAAGATGAGCTGGAGGTGGCCATTCAGCTTTCTAGCCAGCTCAAACATTCAACACGACTGTGTTTAATTACCTCCCTCAGCTCCAGCTTCCCACACTCACCCCATGTCCTTCACCCCTCACTATCTCCCCCAAAAACCTATCCATCTCCCAGTCTCCTGCACTCTCCCTGTGTCCCTTAATCTCGTCAGTGTCTTCGCCCCCAAAAATCTATGTATTTCACATTCTCCTGCACTCTCCCCGTGCCCCTCAGTGTCTCCCCCCAAAAACCTATCCATCTGCCAGTCTCCCGCACACTCCCTGTGTAGCTTGTAGTGGGTTCTTCTTCTCCTGTTCCCCCCCCCCCCCCC
>NW_025970619.1:5055-11831 GCF_021869965.1 Rhincodon typus | reverse complement strand
CACTCCCTCAGCACTGACCCTCCGACAGTGCCCACTCCCTCAGCACTGACCCTCCGACAGTGCCCACTCCCTCAGTACTGACCCTCCGACAGTGCGGCGCTCCCTCAGCCCTGACCCTCCGACAGTGCGACGCTTCGTCAGCACCGAAACTCCCACAGTTGTATCAGCAGTTTGCAAGGGGTTTGTTTTGTCTCCAGCAGCTCTTCAATGATAAACTGAACAGTTGAAATGTCAAGTTCGCTGCTTAATGACTTGACTGTCAGTTGTGGGCAGGCATTTCCCGTTTAAGATGCTTTGTAGAGTAGACGGATGTGCACATTGAGAGAGAGAGAGAGAGACAGAGAACAGAGGAGACAGCTAGTTCCCAGTGCAGCGAGACTCTCTTAAAGTCTCTCTGTAAACTGCAAGTTATCGAGGGTAGACAAGAGGAGCGTGCCAATGTGGGGAGTCAACTATTCAACACAGTTCCAGGCTACAAGACGGTGAAATTCACCGCCCTTCAGTTTCCTGCCCGGAACAGGGTCCTGGTGGATTTCATTTAACGGAAAACTTTTCCCTGTTGAACTTCCAGCCCGTCTGAACATCGAAAGTAAGTCCTTCCTCCTTCTCATCAGCCCTTGCTTTTCCTGTGATCCGTCTCTCACGACCCTAATTAATCGCAGAGCATTGTTCGCTCTCCATCGACGAAGGCTGCTCGAGTCTGCAGGATCGGGGGCATCTCGTGGCGGAGAGCAAAACGGTGTGGGTTTGCGGTGGGCCAGATTTTATCTTGATTAAGAGGGGCTGAATGGCCTGCGTGCGTGCTCTGCAGTCACATGTTGTCCAGCCTGTTGAAGGACAGCAGATTTCCGACCTTATAATGGGTTTTTGTTGAACTTGGTGGAGTATGCACTGCAGATCCTCTGTAACGCAATGCTCTAAATCCCTAATAATTTCTGAGATCCTCAACATTTACCCCGACGGGGATTTGAAACCGTGAGCCTGAAATGTTAGCCTGGATCTTTAAAAATCTCCCAGTGCTGAGGCACAGCTCCAATCTGTTGCCACGTACCCATGCTCTGTTCCTCTCCACCCTCATGGGTAAACGTGGGAGAGTTAACCACAGAAAGCACCAGTGGTGGTGGGAGTGAGGGGGAGTTCTCCACCTCTCTGCGATGGCCAGGAGACAAAACCTGACCAGCCCCCCTCCCCAGTGCCACCTCACGAGGGAGAGGAGAGACAGTTATTTAGTGCTGCAACTCGTTGGAGCTCCCTGTGCACAAATTGGCTCTGGGGGAAAATAGAAAGGAAGGAAATGTAGGGCACATCGCTCATTCGAAATGTACGAAAGTCAGCTTGTGCAGAGAATGTTGCTAATGTCCATTCATAACACCTGGTAAATATTCAGTTTCCCTCAGCACTGACCGTCCGACAGTGCAGCGCTCCCTCAGCACTGACCGTCCGACAGTGCGGCGCTCCCTCAGCACTGACCGTCCGACAGTGCCCCACTCCCTCAGCACTGACCTTCTGACAGTGCCCACTCCTTCAGCACTGACCCTCCGATAGTGCGGCGCTCCCTCAGCACTGACCCTCCAACAGGCGGTGGTCCCTCAGTACTGACCCTCCCACAGTGCGGCACTCCCTCAGTAGGGAGGGGATAATGCGTGTTCAGCTCCTTCAGTTTGAAATGTGAGTAAAATTTCCCCTCATTACCCCCAGTCCATCACAATGCATTGATGAATAGGATGAGATGGGGATTCCATCAGAGGACCTGGTCTTCCATATCTGAGCAATAATTATTACCCCTGTCCCTAATTACCCCTTGAAAAGGTAGCCTCGAGCTGTGGTGTACCTGCGGGTCTTTTACCCTCAGCATTGTTACAGAGGGAAAGGCAAGGTTTTGGCCCAATGATGTCGATGTAGCATTAGGGCCGAGTGAGGCGTTTGGAACTTTACTGCCAGGAGTTTATGAACTAAGTTTATAACATCTCGTTTTCACCGATTAAACTCCATCAAATTTCAACAGGGATGTTGACATTTGCACAAGGCTTTCGCTAAGGTCCCAGGCAGTGGGTCCCCACACAAAAATTAAGTGGCGTGAAATGGATTGAATTATGTTTGGAAACTGGAAATAGATAGCAGCAATAAATAGGTCAGCTACAGGATATTGGAAGTTAACCAGACTGATTCCTGGGACAGCATGGCTGATATGTGGAGAGAGACTGGATCAGTTAGGACTATATTCATTCGAGTTTTTAGAAGAATGAAGGGAATCGCAGAGAAACCTATAAAATTCTAACAGGACCAGACAGGGTCAATGCAGGAAGGATGTTCCCGATGACCCGGGGAGTCCAGAACCAGGGGGTCACAGCCTAAGGATTACAGGGAGGGCCATTTAGGACTGAGATGAGGAGAAATGTCTTCACCCAGAGAGTGGGGAACCTCTGGGATTCTCTGCCACAGAAAGCGGTTGAGTCCAAAACATTGAATGTTTTCAGGAAGGAGTTGGATATGGTTTTTACAGCTGAAGGGATCGAAGGAGAGAAAGCAGGAACAGGGGACTGATCAAAGTGATCTATAAAATCATGAGGGGCATGGATAGGGTGAATAGACAAGGTCTTTTTCCCCAGGGGAGGGTAAGTCCAAAACTTAGAGGGACATAGGTTTAAGGTGAGAGGAGAAAGATTTAAAAGAGACCTGACAGGCAACTTTTTCACACAGAGGGTGGTGCGCGTATGGAACGAGCTGCCAGAGGAAGTGGTGGAGGCTGGTACAGTTACAACATTTAAAAGGCATCTGGATGGGTACATGAACAGGAAGGGTTTAGAGGGATAGGGGCCAAATGCTGGCAAATGGGACCAGATTAACTTCGGATATTTGGTCAGCATGGACGAGTTGGGCCGAAGGGTCTGTTTCCGTTCTGTACGACTCCATCGGCCATGATTGTATTGAATGGAGGAGCAGGAGCAGGCTCATGGGCTGAGTGGCCTCCTCCTGGTCCTAGTTTCTCTGTTATGTATTTGGGACACTGCAAGGATCAGGGCTTGTGTCCCAAATGCTTTCCCAATGATTTGGATGGGAGCACGTACCGCATTTCTCATTTTCCCCAAGACTTTGGGAGTGTCCCATTGGGAATGAGAGATGTCAGGACAGCGCGTGAGGCTTCAAGTGGGTTGGGGAGTGGGGGGGGGGTGGGTGTGGGGTGGTGGGGACCGTGCGGGTGGGGGAGTGGGGTTGGCAAGAACAGGAGGAGGTGTCACTGTGGAATGTTGTGAAGCTCTTCGCCCTTTGGTGGGGGTAACAGGGTGGTTATCTGAGGCGGGAGTGAGAGGGTGGGGAATGTTGGGGTCTAAAAGGGGGCTTTGGCTGCCCTTGTTCAGAGTCACTGAGGGGTCAGCGCTTGCAAGCTAAGAGGAAGGCAAATGAAATTGCCAGACACTTTCAGTGCAAGAGCGAAGAAGACTTGCCGCTGTTGTACAGAACCTTGATGAAGCAGCTCCTGGATAACGACGTCTGTTTTGACACCACACCCCAACACCCTGCTCCCCCCGCCACCCCGTCTCAGACTTGCCACAGAAAATGTGTGTTGGTGGTCCGCCAGAATAATCCATGAGACTGTCATAGAGTCACAGAGGCACACCGCACAGAATCAGACCCTTCAGTTCAACGCGTCCATGCCGACAAGATATCCGAAATTAATCCAGTCCCATCTGCCATCGTATCCTCTAAACCCTTCCTATTCATATACCCATCCTTTTAAATGTTGTCATTGTACCAGCCTCCACCACTTCCTCTGGCAGCTCGTTCCACACACGCACCACCCTCTGCGTGAAAAAGTTGCCCCTCAGGTCCCTTTTAAATCTTTCCCCTCTCACCTTACACCTATGCCCCTCTAGTTTTGGACTCCCCCACCCTGGGGGAAAGACCTTTCACCCTTATCCATGCCTCTCATGATTTTATAAACCTCTATATGGTCACCCCTCAGCCTCCGACACTCCAGGGAAAATAGCCCCAGCTTATTCAGCCTCTCCCTGTTGCTCAAACGCTCCAACCTTGGCTACGTCCTGGTAAATCTTTTCTGAACCCTCTCAAGTTTCGCAACATCCTTCCTGTATAAGAGGGAGAGCAGAATTGAACGCAGTATAACTTTAGAACAGATTCTGTAGAGTTTGTGAGAGAGGCAAGTGGAAAACTCACTGGCAGTCCAGACCCCTAAGGGGCATAAGGCCCTCTGCTGCACTGTAAAAATATGTGAGAACTCTTACAGGAGGGCTACAGGAAGGATGTTCCCCACCAAACACCCCCCCCCACCGCCGACTAGGTAGGCCAAGTTGCAGAACCAAAGGGATGTGGAGTCAGAATTAAGGCGTCAGGGGCCATTTTAGCTTGGACATTAGGAGGGGCTTCTTCATCCAGAGGGTGGGGAATCTTGGGATCCCCTGGAGGGCCGGTGTCGCGGGGTGGGGGGTGGGGTAGCTCAGAGACCGTCGAAGGCGCGAGATGGAGCGATTGCTGCTCTCGCTAAGGTTGGAGGGGGGGGAACAAAGTTGGAAAGGCTGGTTTTCGGATCGCCGTTAGGCCTCATTGGGCGGCAGTTCGTTTCGGTTGCCCTTCTATTGTGCTACCCAACACTACCCCCCCAACCCACAACCGGGGTCTGCCAGTCTCCCAACATCCCCTTCAGCGCTGCTCGCTTGATGTGATCAGATTCCAGGTGCCCGGGTCTCTCTGGGTGTGATGGTTGGCGTTGGAGACGGCGCGTCCGTCTCTGGGTGGGTGGGCCGCGGTGATGAGTGGATTCAGAGGCGTCGAGAGGATTGGCCAAGGCCGGCCTGGGTGGGTCCAGGTCAGAGGGACTCCCCCCGTTCTCTCTCTCCGGCAGTGTGGCAACACGCCACGTCATTACTCTCCCACACCACCCTCGCACCCCCTCCCCAACCCCCTCAACTTTCTCTTGGCTGTGTTTTTGTTTTCAAGGTCCCCTTTCACCATCAATGCAACCCAACATGGTACACAACAACATGTTGTGCAATCTTCCCCTTTCTTCATCTGTGGAAACCGTCACGAGTTATCGCTCAAGATGACATGGGCCACGTCCCAGAATACCACAGAAACGGCTCCCGGTGCCAAGTGTCCCCGTCTTGACCTCTGACCTCCCTCAACACCACCCCCACCCTCTCCCACCCCACCCCGCCACCACGCCAACCGCCCCCAAGTTTACCTGGGTCAGGGTATCACACCCATTTATCGACCTCCTGAACCTACGTTCATAATCTCGATGGCCCGCATTTAGAATGGCAATGTGCCCTCACGCCACCATTGTGTCATGACACTCTCCAGCCTCTGGAGGCGCTGCAGCCGGCAGCGTGGACCCCCACCCACAACGCCTCTCCCATCCCCCCCCACCCCCACCCCCCCCCCCCCACCCCCCCCCCCCCAACAGAAGCAGGGCTTCCAGATGTGGCGTATTTCTGTCCTCAAGGGCAGGGTGTTGTGGCAGGAAGGGTAAAGTGGCAGGTCGAGCGCGCCACCTCAAAACCCATTAGGTCGACGCGCGCACTCCCGCAACACGTTCCCACGATGATTTAATCAGCCACAGCCGCGCCCATCCCCACCCCAAAACCCCCCCACTCCCGCCAACCACCACCCGCTCGACCCAACAGCTTCAGGTCAAGCCGTGGTCTCTCGTAATGGAGCAATGCCACGGGAGGTGAACAGGTGGCGTTGGACACAGGCCAGTCAACAGCTGTAACTTCACAGGGAAGGGAAGTGAGAGTTGAGAGGCCTCCTCGTGACCCGAAAAACAGCCGCATGGTCGCTTTACCATCAATCCCACCCATACCCTTCCCTGACCAATCGCCAAACTCCACCACCACGCCCGCTCCCTCGGCCGCCATCCCCAACCCAGAACCCCTCTGACACTGACGTCCATTGATGATGCCCCCTCCCCCGATGTGGGATAGAACTAACGGAGATTGCATCAATTCACAGTTCGAGTTAGGCCCCCATCCCCAAAGGTCAGAGCCCCCACACCCCACCACACCTCCACCTCCCACACAGCAAACAACCTTTGACCCCGGACTGCCCAAGCGCGCTCCCTGCGACCCCGGGTAAACCTTCTGTGGAGCTTCGTTGCCAGAAGGTTCTTCTCTCCCCTCCCCCTCACCATCCAAGTGTTAGTCTCCAAGCACCGTCAGCCATTTTGAAGGAGGGAAGAAGCCATTTTGGACCCACACAAACGGCCCTCTCTCTCTCTCTTTCTCACTGTTTTGTTATCACTTTCCCCCCCATTTTCTCCACCTTGGTGGATAAACTTCATTCGATTTGGGCCTGGCGAAGGCCGGTTGGGCCTGGCGAAGGCCGGTGGGGCCACTCTGTGGTTTTTCTTTGGCAACTTGCTGGCGCTTGGAGGTTCGTCATAACCATGGCAACTCCATGAGCAAGTGTTCCAGGAACAGGCCACAAAGAGGAATCCTTATTGCTTAATCGTTGAAAATATGCTTCAATTTTAAAACAAGGACAAACGTGTTATCATTTTTAGTCCAAGGCTCTACAACCAGTTGCCAAGGAAACTGTTGGGCATGCTCTGCACATTGACCCAAAGGCAATAAAAATGGCCACCGAACTTTTCATTGGTGCCGCAGCAAAAGAATTAATCCCACTGCCCCACTCTGTACAAATAACCCTGCGTCCACCCCAAACTGATCCCACTGCCCGCCCTCTCCCCTGCAAATGTTGTTTGGCCTAAATTTAAAACACTGCAATTACACACTGTGCTCAAACCCTCCGACAGTGCC
>NW_025970619.1:0-4955 GCF_021869965.1 Rhincodon typus | reverse complement strand
ACAGTGCGGCGCTCCCTCAGCACTGACCCTCCGACAGTGCAGCGCTGTGTTAGCAGAATGCAGCATCTTCCTGTTTGATTTTTATTAATCACTGGGTTGTCTAACATCAGAATTTCTCACCCTACAGCACCGCGACAACTGATGTGTGCCCGGTAACCTGGTGCCGAACCAGTGCTGAACGGCAGCTGCTTGATTGCACGTCTACCCCATCCATCTCAGGCTTACCAACCCCTCCACCCCAACCCTTTCTCTGTGTTGGGGGCGAAATGGCGGAGATGTCCAGCAAAGAGGCTGAGAAGCCAGAATTTCTGGTGACAGAGAAATCAGCCACAATCGATGAGATGATCCAGGCTTGCATCAATGAATTTGGTAAGGAACCTCTCTCTCTCTCTCTTTCTAGTTTCTTGTGATGGATCTCTGTATCTCTGCCTACATCTCGCTCTCTCTTTCAGCCATTCACCCTCTCGGTCCATATCTTTCTACCTAAATATCAATCTCTCTCAAATATCTCTGCCTTTGAGGTTGTTGACTTGCTCGCTGAGCTGGCTTGTTCTCGTTCAGACGGTTTATCACCATGCTGGGTAACATCATCAGTGAGACCTCCGATGAAGCGATGTTGTTCTACTCCGCTGGAAGTTATACTGCCTGGTCCATTATGGTGTGTACTGTCATTTCCAGTTTTGTTCTGTATGGGACAAAGTAACCATAGTAGACCAAGCCAAGCATAAACACGCACGGGAATTCCTAGAGGCATGGTTCTCAACCCATAATGCAATCAACAAATATACAGAATTGGACCCCATATACAAACCCATATAGAACAAAACCAGAAATGACAGTACACACCATAACGGACCAGACAGTATAAATTCCAGCGGAGTAGAATAACATCGCTTCAGCAGAGGCCTCACTGATGATGTTACCTAGCATGGTGATAAAACGTCTGAACGAGAAAAAGTCAACAAGTCAACAGCCTCACCTACCACCCCGAGCTGCAGATCTTTGCTAAAACTTTATCTCTCTCTTTCTCTCAATCGCTCTCTCTCTCTCAATATCCATTTCTCTCTCAAATATCTCTTTCTTTCTCTCTCAAGTATTACACTCTTTCTCTCTATTTCTCTCTTTCTTTCTATCTTTATCTCTCTTTCTCTCTCTCCGCATTTGTTTCTGTACGTCTGTTGAACCAGATATTGCTTGGGGTCAGGTTTTCCCACCAATCTCCTCTCTATGCTGGCTCTAAGAGTGAGCCTCCTCAAGGTATTAAACTTTGAGGCACAGAAGCACTGGATTATTTCTTCTAATAAAGGTTTCTGTTGGGTATCACGGCCGTGCGGCAGTTTATTACTGAGTTAAACTTTTATGTTCTGTTGAATGGTAATTGTATCTCTGTACTGCTTGCCGGGAGTTCTCCCCAACATTTTTGCAATAAAATTAGTCATTCCTACCCTCCTACTTCCATAAGGCCATTGATATTAACAATATACCTCAACACATCTTGACATAGATCAATGCCAGAAACAGGTCAGACTGGTTCCTTAAGCAGCAACTTATAAAACATGTTTTAAGCAAAGTTGTAAAGATTATTTATCAAACTGTGCAAATGTATACAACTACCCTTCTTAATCAAAATTACACTTCAGTTCGCAACATCCAAGTCTGAGTAAAAAAATGTAAAAACTCTGCAAAGATTTCCTTTAAAAGTTCTTTAGTCAAGTAACATTTAAATTCAGGGCAAAAAAAAACTATTCGCAGATTGTTCCGAAAGTTGATTTGCAGTCAAATGACACTTTTCACTCAAAGCTGTTGGCACTAGGCTATCCTTTTGGATCAGTTACGGCTTGCTGAAGTCGCTTTTCTGGTGACAGTGGTGTAGATTTCAAATATTCCCTTTGGATCCCTCCACTGGTGGTGATGAGGTCCTCCAGTGGGTTTTCCACTCACTGCCTTGGATGTGAAGATGTTTCAGAGGGGGGAGAGGGGAAGATGGAGAGAGTGTAAAGGCTGTTTTTTTCGCAGACATGTTATCTCAGATCTCTGTGTTCGAATCCGAACTTTTTGTCACCTGTAACTGGGCTGTGTGAGGTCGTGCAGAAAATGTTGCGGATTTGGTGTCTCCATCCAGGACTCCTGTACCTTGCAAAAGCAACAGTGCTCGAGTGAAATGCAAATGAAGCAATGGCGTTGTGAGAAACACATCAAGTAGTTGGGGTATGGAAATGTACCTCCTGGAAATGTAGTGGAGGCAGGTTCAATTGAGGGGCATTAAAGATGGGCATTGGATGATTATTTGGATAGAAATGGTGTTCAGGGGTATGGCGGAAGAGCAGGAGATTGGAACTGGGGACAGGCAGGATTGTGTTCTAAATGGTTACCAATGGTGAGCATAACGACAATGGTTAGAGCTCAGAGGGGATGGTTTACAGCTATCTGCCCAGCTTCATGTTACAAGAATGTCTCTGAGAAGGATTTGTTCTGTTGTGTTTCATTGGAAAGCAAGTGTTGTTCACTTGTCTGCTCTGCGCCAACCTAGCGTTTTTTTTTTGTGTGTAAATTTGGAACAATAGAAGCAACATGAATGGGTGGGGTCAGGCTCCCACAGAACCAGGATTCTTAGTTTTAGCTTTCAGCAGTTGCTAGGGTCTTAAACCTGTATGTGGAAACATTTATTGCTCTCTCTCTTACTGCTAAGAGTTAGGGTTGTCTTCCTGCTGCTGGAATTATATGTGAGACAATCTATTTTACTGACTTTGCCTTTGCCAAGTGTGTGTTTATGGAACGTTACTATATTGGAGCAGTTACAGTTTAGTAGTTAAATAATCTATTATTCTGTTAAGTTTCCCAGTAGAGTTAAGATATTTCAATTTCTTTTCTCTTTAGTTTGTATTTTAACTATAAGGTAAAAAATAAAGTACATTTTGCTTCAAACCTGGTAGTATGGCCAATTGAATTGTATCCAGAAGACATTTGACATTAAAAATAAGATAAATGCAGGATCAGGAACATATTTTGAGGGTGTTTGGTCTGGTCCATAACATTTGGGATATCCAGGGTCGCAAATAATTTGTATGACCTTGTGATTAGAGTGGCACAGTGGCTCGGTGGTTAGCACTGCTGCCTCATGGTGCCAAGGACCCAGTTTTGATTCAACCCTTGGGTGACTGTCTGTGTGGCGTTTGCATGTTCTCCCCGTGTCTGCGTGGGTTTCCTTTGGGTGCTCCGGTTTCCTCCTGCAGTGCTAAGATGTGCAGGTTAGGGTGGATTGGCCGTGCTAAATTGTCCCATAGTGCCCAGGGATGTGCAGGTTAGGGTGGGTTGGCCATGCTATATTGTCCCATAGTGCCCAGGGATGTGCAGGTTAGGGTGGATTGGCCGTGCTAAATTGTCCCATAGTGCCCAGGGATGTGCAGGTTAGGGTGGATTGGCCGTGCTAAATTGCCCCATAGTGTCCAGGGATGTGTAGGTTAGGGTGGATTGGCCGTGCTAAATTGCCCCATAGTGCCCAGGGATGTGCAGGTTAGGGTGGATTGGCCGTGCTAAATTACCCCATAGTGCCCAGGGATGTGCAGGTTAGGGTGGATTGGCCATGCTAAACTGTCCCATAGTGCCCAGGGATGTGCAGGTTAGGGTGGATTGGCCGTGCTAAATTGTCCCATAGTGTCCAGGGATGTGCAGGTTAGAGTGGGGTAGCATGGGCAATGCAGGATTACAGGGATAGGGTTGGGGTCTGGGTCTGGGTGGGATACTCTTTGAAGTGGACTTGACGGGCTTAACAGCCTGCTTCCACACTCTAGGGATTCCATGATTAACCATTTCTCTCTCCCTCTCTCTCTCTCTCTCACTCTCTCTCTCCCCTTGCCCTCCAGATGACAAGGGGAGGCTGAAGAACAAGTTGCTTCCTCACATGTTCCTGATGATGCACCAGTGGTATCTGCCATCGACTGAGCTGGTGGGAAGACTCCTCACACTATATCCTTTCGAGGGATTCCGGCTGATCCCTGACCTTGGCCCAGTTAATGCTGGGCTCCCCCCCACCTCTGCCTCCTCTCTGGGACATCGCGAGTTGGAGCTCAGGGAGAACATGATTTGAACTCAGTGCCTTTCAGATCTGTCTGGGATCTCTCCCTGTCCCTCTATTTAGCACCAAGCAACTCCTCGCAGCCCCCATGATCAAATACAAACCCCTCCTCCTTGTGGAGAACACTCTGATCCCAAATTGGTGAGGGAGTATGCAAACATGCAGGGAGGGCCAGAGGGAGAGGGGGCTGGATAACAGATAAGACAGGGAATGTAGACAGGCACAGAGAAATACAGGGGAGCGCACTCTGTGTATATACCCAGAGACACACACACACATACACACACACACACACACACACACACACTCACACACACACACAAATACACACACTCACACACCACACAAACACTCTCTCTCACACACACACACACCACACAAACTCTCTCTCACACACACACACACACACAAACTCTCTCTCTCACACACACACACATACACACACACAAACTCTCTCTCACACACACACACACACATACACACACACACATACACACACTCACACACCACACAAACTCTCTCTCACACACACACACATACACACACACAAACTCTCTCTCTCACACACACACACACACATACACACACACAAACTCTCTCTCTCACACGCACACACACACCAGAATCAGACACACACTCACACACATACACACACACACACTCACACACACACACACACACCAGAATCAGACACACACACACATACACACACACACACATACATACACACACACACTCACACACACACACACACACATACACACACTCACACACAGACAGACATACACTCACACACACACACAAACTCTCTCTCTCTCACACACACACACACACCAGAATCAGACACACACACACACACACACACAGACACACACACACA
>NW_025970618.1:0-11834 GCF_021869965.1 Rhincodon typus | reverse complement strand
ACAACAAGGTGCAGGGCTGGATGAACACAGCAGGCCAAGCAGCATCATAGGAGCAGAGAGGCTGACGTTTCGGGCCTAGACCCTTCATCAGAAAAGGGGGAGGGGAAGGGGGTTTTGAAATAAATAGGGAGAGAGTGGGAGGCGGATAGAAGAGGGATAGAGGAGAGGATAGGTGGAGAGGAAACAGACAGGTCGAAGAGGCGGGGATGGAGCCAGTAAAGGTGAGTGTAGGTAGGGAGTTAGGAAGGGGATAGGTCAGTCCAGGGAGGACGGACAGGTCAAGGGGGCGGGATGAGGTTGGTCGGTAGGAGATGGAGGTGCGGCTTGAGGTGGGAGGAGGGGATAGGTGGGAGGAAGAACAGGTTAGGGAGGCAGGGACGAGCTGGACTGGTTTTGGGATGCGGTAGGGGGAGGGGAGATTTTGAAACTTGTGAAATCCACATTGATACCATTGGGCTGCAGGGTTCCCAAGCGGAATATGAGTTGCTGTTCCTGCAACCTTCGGGTGGCATCGTTGTGGCACTGCAGGAGGCCCAAGATGGACATGTCGTCTGAGGAATGGGAGGGGGAGTTGAAATGGTTCGCGACTGGGAGGTGCAGTTGTTTATTGCAAACCGAGCGTAGGTGTTCTGCAAAGCGGTCCCCCAGTCTCCGCTTGGTTTCCCCGATGTGGAGGAAGCCACACCGGGTACAGCGGATGCAGTATACCACATTGGCAGATGTGCAGGTGAACATCTGCTTGATGTGGAAAGTCTTCTTGGGGCCTGGGATGGGGGTGAGGGAGGAGGTATGGGGGCAGGTGTAGCACTTCCTGCGGTTGCAGGGAGAAGTGCCAGGTGTGGTGGAGCTGGAGGGGAGTGTGGAGCGGACAAGGGAGTCACGGAGAGAGTTGTCCCTCCGGAAAGCAGATAAGGGTGGGGAGGGAAAGATGTCTTTGGTGGTGGGGTCGGATTGCAGATGGCGGAAGTGTCGGAGGATGATGCGTTGGATCCGGAGGTTGGTGGGGTGGTACGTGAGGACGAGGGGGATTCTTTTTTGGTTTTTATTGCGTGGACGGGGTGTGAGGGATGAGGTGCGGGAGATGTGGGAGACACGGTTGAGGGCGTTCTCGACCACCGAGGAGGGGAAGTTACGGTCCTTGAAAAACGAGGACAACTGAGATGTACGGGAGTGGAATGCCTCATCCTGGGAGCAGATGCGGCGGAGGCGAAGGAATTGGGAATAGGGGATAGCATTTTTGCAGGAAGGTGGGTGGGAGGAGGAGTATTCTAGGTAGCTGTGGGAGTCGGTGGGCTTGAAATGAATATCGGTTTCGAGGTGGTTGCCCGATATGGAGACAGAGAGGTCCAGGAAGGGGAGAGAGGTGTTAGAGATGGTCCAGGTAAATTTAAGGTTGGGGTGGAAGGTGTTAGTGAAGTGTATGAACTGTTCGAGCTCCTCGTGGGAGCACGAGGCGGCACCGATACAGTCATCAATGTAACGGAGGAAGAGGTGGGGTTTAGGGCCGGTGTAGGTACGGAAGAGGGATTGTTCCACGTAACCTACAAAGAGGCAGGCGTAGCTTGGGCCCATGCGGGTACCCATGGCTACCCCCTTTGTCTGTAGGAAGTGGGAGGAATTGAAAGAGAAGTTGTTGAGTGTGAGGACGAGTTCGGCTAAGCGGATGAGGGTGTCAGTGGAGGGGGACTGGTCGGGCCTGCGGGACAGGAAGAAGCGGAGGGCCTTCAGGCCATCTGCATGGGGAATGCAGGTGTAGAGGGACTGGACGTCCATGGTAAAGATGAGGTGTTGGGGACCGGGGAATTGGAAGTTCTGGAGGAGGTGGAGGGCGTGAATTAGATGTTTTCACAAGATGATGGCTAATTATTGGCTTTTTAACGTGAGTGGTGTGCATCAGCAGATATACTTGGGAGTCGGAGAACAGTCTTTGCATTTTCTGCTGTACTGCTCTTAATGAAAATCTATTTAATTTGATTTGCTTTTTGCTCCAACTTTTTTATAAGCCTTCGTTGCCAGGATTATCTATATTCTTGAATTCAAATGATGAGATAACTCAAATTTTAATTTAAAGTCTTTGGAGTTGTCAAAAAGTAGACTGTTATTCTGCAAATAAGAGGTGATTTCTATTCTTTTATGATACGTGGGCATCATTAGCAAAGCCAGAATTTGCTGCCCATCCCTTATTGTACTCCAGGTGGAGCAGGTGAGCCAACTTCTTGAACTACCTGGTTATAGGTATATCCATCAGTGCTGTTGGGAAGGGAGCTCCAGGATTTTATTCCAGTAAGAATGCAGCAATGGCAAAATAGTTCCAAGTAGGATACAGTGTGCCTTGCAGGTAGCAATATTTCCACGTTTCCAAGGTTGTTGCGCTGTCTATTTAGATGGTATAGGTCACAGTTTTGTTAGGTACTTTCCAAGGAGCCTTTGAGAGTTGCTGCACTGGAACCTTTAGACGGTACACACTACTGCCACTCTGCATCAGTGGTGAAGGGAATGAATGTTTCGGTGGATAGGCAGAGTGCCAATCAACCAGGCAGTAATGTCTTGGATGTCTGAGCTACTGGGTAATATCAGAGCTGCATTGATTTAGGCAAGTGGACAGTATTCCATCACATGCCTGCCTTGTGTCTTGTAGATGCTGGGCAGGCAGTTGGGAGTCAGGAGCTGAGTTACTGACTTCAGAATTCCCAGCCTCTGGCCTCGCCACTGCATATATATTATAATATTTCCCATCAAACATCTCCGCAGCAGGTGGAATGACTCAAAATATGGATCTTCTGTCCCAGAGATAGAGAGCATTATGCCACAACACTAGTACAAAACCAGGTCAATGGTAACCCCAGGATGTTGATAATGACAGCTTCAGCAATGGTACTGCCATTGACTGTTAAAGGGAGATGGTAATTGTGTGGTACGAATGTTATGCCACTTATCAGTGCAAACTGAAAGTTGTCTGGATCGTTTTGCATATGGACAACATCGGAGGAGTTGAGAAATGGTGCTGGATACTGTCCAATCAGTAGAGAACAGCCCCACTTCTGACCTCATGATGGGAGGAAGAATATTGATGAAAAAGATGATAGTTGAGCTCAGAACACTATTTTGAGGAACACGTGTAGTGATGCGCTTGAGCTGTTATGATTGGCTTCCAACAACCACAACCATCTTCCTTTATGCTAGGTATGACCCGCACCAGCAGAGAATTTTTCCGCATTTCCAGTTTTGCTTGGGTTCTTTGATGCTGTACTCTGTCAAATCCTGCTTTGATGTAAAAGTTATTCATCCTCATCTTCCCTTTAAAATTCAAATATTTTGGTCGTGTTTGGTCGAGCAATAAGGAGGTCAGGTGACAAGTTGCCTGCCAGAACCAAAATTGAACATGCAAGTAGATTATTGCCGTACAAGTACCATTTGACAGCACAATCAATAACACCTTCCATCACTTTGCCAAGATTAGGCTGATGGAGTGGTAACTGACCAGATTAAGTATATTCTGCTCTTGTAGGCAGAATATCACTAGGCAATTATCCATCCCATCACGTGGATGCCAGAGTTGTACCAGTACCCTTTCAGTTTAGCTCAATGCATGGTCAGTTCTGTAGCACAAATCTTCAGTACTAGTTTTGGGGTGTCATTATTGCCCATTTAGTCTTTGCAATATCCAATGCCTTGAACACTTCTTGATATCAGCAAAATGAAACAAATTGGCTGAACACTGGCATCTGAGATGCTCTGGAGCTCAGGAGAAGACCAAGATGCATCATCATTGCAGCAGCTATAGCTGAAGATTGTTGCAAATGTTTCAGCCGAACTTTTTCCTGGCTCCCCCATCATTAAGGGTAGAAATATTTGTGAAGCCTCCTCCTTTGGTTAGTTGTTTAATTGTCCCATCACCCCACTATTCAGGATCGACAGTGGCAGGACCGCATTGCTATGGTCTGATTGTTCGTTGTAGAATAGCTCAGCTCAGATGATCATATATTACAAGAAATTTAACTTTAAAATGCATGGGTGATGATAAGAAAAACAAAAAAAAAGAAGAAAACTACTAATATATAATATCAAAATCATTCCATTTTGACTTTTCCAGTGAAACTTTGCACGTCCACACTAATGATGGCAATGTAATCCACTGTCAGACCTCAGTCGACACTGCAAAGAAATGCCTAGAGTCTAAGCAACTTTCACTCTAATTAACTTCTTAAACTGCTTTAAATTTAACTATACGTAAAATCAAGCTATAAATTAAAATGGAATTTATGACTTTTAAACAGGCGGTGGTTACGTCCAATTACCTCTTCCCCTTTTAATTCTGCATCACACAAAGAGTACATTAGGCTTTAATTTCTCATATGCAATGTTGCAAAAAATTGATACGAGATTTATACTGCATTGACAAAAAGATAAGTATTTCTTACAGGATTTGCAACATTAAAATGTCATCCGATAAATGCTATAATTGCCCAACATTCCTGTAGAACTCACATCAATATATTTCCATTTCATGGTCATGGGTCCTCGTCACTCTAGTCACTTCAGCAAGTTGAGGAATACCTATTTCATCTACCAACATGTACAGGAACACTACATGGCCTGACGAAGCTGAGCAGTCTCCCTTTAACATCACATTCTTATTTTACCAAAAGAAGCAATTTTCTTTTCAGTTTGTTAAGGACCAGACCAACCCCATCAAAACATGTCAAGGAGATAGCCACGACCCTGACTCTTTCTTATTTCAAAGGCAAGTGCCAGGCGTTACATTACAGATGCAATTTGATTGGTCAAATTATCAGGTTTGAAGTAAAACACACTTTATTCATACACTACAGTTAAAATACAGACAAAATTAAAGAAAAGAACTGGCTTAACTATAACTCTATTAAAATACTTAAAGTAATAAACTACTCACCAACTGTTCCAATATAGTAACATCCCATAAGCATACCCTTGCCAAAAGCAAAGACCCCAGTGAGAACAGAAAAGGAGATCTCATTGAAGATAGTAAAGATAGTTTACCACAGGTTAAAATGGAAACCCTCATTAAAAAATAAAAAGGTCTGAAGTCTGGTGTAAAACAGTGAAGTGGTGGTAGGAGTAATAGAGAAATTCTCAGTCGCAGAAATACAGTTTATTTTTAGTCGTGATATAACTGGATCACAGGTGTGAGTGATGCTTATCGTGGTTGAAACTCCAGTTGAAAATCAGGCAACTGAGGTGTTACAGGAAGTATATCCTAGGATTTTTCCTGACTGTGTGACAACAAGGTCACAACTCATAGGGTGAAACAGGAGGAGTATTCAAGGAGTAAAGATAAGAAAGTTGAAGTTCAATTATCAGAAAATGTGTTTAATCAAATGGTTGAGGAAGAAAACAAGAACAGATGTAGGACAAAGTGGATATTTTTAGATCAGACAAATTAGATAAATTACAATAGAAAGAAGAAAATCTAAAGCAGTTGTATCAAAAAGCATAGACAGCAGAAGATTCTGAGTGTATTCCAGAATGTTACTGTCTTAAAAATGAAGTCTTGATGAGGACATGGAGACCAGCACATATTCAAGTGGATAAGAAATGGGCAGAAGGGTTCATCAAGTTGCATTACCAGTGGGTAATGGGAAGGAGGTGTCATGAGTAGCACATGAATTACCAGGTGGTGGTCATTTGGGAGTAAGGAAAACTTGAGCAAAAACTCAAACAAAAACATTTTTATTGGCCTGGTCTACTTAAGTGTGTGGTTGAATTTTGCTGGACATGTCACACATGTTAACTAATTGGAAAACCTCAGGGGCAGTGATAAAACCAGCACCTTTAATACCCATAGAGATAGCAAGAACTGCCGATGCTGGAGTCAGAGGTAACACAGTGTGGAGCTGGAGGTGCACAGCAGGCCAGGCAGCATCAGAGGAACAGGAAAGGTGACGGTTCGGGTTGGGACCCTTCTTCAGAAATGGGGGAGGGGGAAGGGAGCTCTGAAATAAATAGAGGAGGGGTGGGGCTGGGGAAGGTAGGTGGGATGGTGATAGGTGAGTGCTGGTAGGCAGTGGTGGGGATGGGTCAGTGAGGTGGGAGGAGAGAACATGGACAGGTTGTGTCAGGTCAAGGAGGCAGGGACGCGAGGGAGGGTTGATCATGGGATGAGGCCAGTTGGGGGGAAATTTTGAAACTGGTAAAGTCTACATTGCTGTCAGGGAAGAGCACTCATGAAATGTGGACATTGTTTAAGGAATGCATACTGCATGTGCTCCATATGTTTGTCCCTAGCAGGCAGGGAAGATGCGGTCGAGTGAGGGAGCCTTGGTTCTCAAGAGAGGTCGAACGACTGGTTAAGAGGAAGAAGGATGCTTATATAAGGTTTAGGAAACAAGCAACGGAAAAGGGTCTAGAGGGATGCAAGTTATCCAGGAAGGAGCTGAAGAAAGGGCTTAGGAGAGTGATAAGGGGGCATGAGAAAACCTTGGTAGATAGGATCAAGGAAAACTCCAAGGCTTTTTACACGTACGTGAGGAATAAGAGAATGACCAGAGAAAGGGTAGGGCCGATCAAGGATTGCAAAGGGAATTTGTGCACGGAGCCTAAAGAGATAGGAGAGGTCCTTAATGAATACTTTTCTTCGGTATTCACAACTGTGAGGGACCGACTTGTAGAGAAGGACAGTGTGAAACAGGCTGGTCGGTTAGAGGAGGTGGATGTTAGTAAGGAAGATGTGCTAGGAATTTTGAGGAACTTGAAGATAGATAAGTCCCCTGGGCCTGATGGGATTTATCCAAGGATTCTATGGGAAGTGAGGGAAGAGATTACAGGGCCTTTGGCGATGACCTTTTCGTCCTCACTGTCCACGGGTATAGTGCCGGAAGATTGTGGAGAGAGGCAAACGTCATTCCCTTGTTCAAAAAAGGGAATAGGGATAACCCTGGAAATTTACAGGCCAGTTAGTCTTACGTCAGTGGTGGGCAAATTATTGGAAAGGGCTCTGAGGGATAGGATTTATGATCACTTGGAAAAGCACAGTTTGATTCATGATAGTCAGCATGGATTTGTGAGGGGTAGATCATGCCTCACAAACCTTATTGAATTCTTTGAACAGGTGACTAAACACATGGATGGAAGTAGAGCAGTGGATGTGGTATACACGGATTTAAGTAAGGCGTTTGATAAGGTTCCCCATGCAGAAGGTAAGGAGGCATGGGATCGGGGGAAATGTGGCAGATTGGATTCGGAATTGGCTGACACTTAGAAGACAAAGGGTGGTAGTGGACGGAAAATATTCAACATGGTACTCAGTTACAAGTGGTGTACCACAAGGATCTGTTCTGGGTTCTCTTCTATTTGTGATTTTTGTAAATGATTTGGACGAAGGAGTGGAAGGGTGGATTAGTAAGTTCACGGACAATACGAAGGTGAGTCGCATTGTGGACATTGCGGAGGGCTGTTCCAGGTTGCAAAAGGACATTGATAGGATGCAGAGCTGGACTGAGAAGTGGCAGATGGAGTTTAACCCTGAAAAGTGTGAGGTGATTCATTTTGGAAGGAAAAACTTGAAGCAGAATACAGGGATATTGGAAAGATTCTTGACAGTGTGGAGGAGCAGAGGGATCTTGGGGTTCATGTCCACAGTTCCCTGAAAGCTGCCACCCAGGTGGATAGAGTTGTTAAGGCGGCGTATGGTGTGTTAGCTTTCATTAATAGAGGGATTGAGTTCAAGAGCTGTGAAGTTATGCTCCAGCTATCCAAAACCCTGGTTCGGCCATATCTGGAGTATTGCGTCCAGTTCTGGTCGCCTCATTACAGGAAAGATGTGGAAGAGTTGGAAAAGGTGCAGAGGAGATTTACCAGGATGTTGCCTGATATGGAGGGAAGGTCTTACGAGGAAAGGCTGAGACAGCTCGGGCTTTTTTCTTTAGAACGACAAAGGATGAGAGGTGACTTGATAGAGGTGTACAAAATGATCAGAGGTATAGATAGAGTAGACAGCCAGAGTCTTTTTCCTCGGGTGGAGGTAGCTGTTACGAGGGGGCATAGTTTTAAAGTGAGTCGAGGTAGATATAGGGGAGATGTCAGAGGTAGGTTCTTTACTCAGGGCGTGGAATGCATTGCCGGAGAAGGTAGTGGAGTCGGCCTCATTAGGGGCATTTAAACGGCTATTAGATAGGCATATGGATGATAGTATAAGGTAGGGGTGGAGGTTGGAAAGACCTTAGGATTAGGGTAAAAGTTCGACACAGCATTGTGGGCTGAAGGGCCTGTACTGTGCTGTACTGTTCTATGTTCTATGTTCTATGAGACCATTGGGTTGTAGGCTCCCAAGGCAGAACATAAGGTGCTGCTACTCCAGTTTCCGGGTGGCGTCAATATGACGCTGGAGGAGGCCCAGGATGGACATGTAACCCAGGGAGTGGGAGGGGGAGTTGAAATGGTTTGAGACTGGAAGGTGTTGTCATTTGTCGTGAACAGAGTGGAGGTGCTCTACAAAGCCTCCGCTTTGTCTCACCAATGTAGAGGAGCCCAAATCAGGAGCAGCAGACGCAATAGACCACATTGGCGGATGTGCAGGTGAACCTCTCTGAGGTGGGAGATGTAGGGGCAGGTGCAGCACTTCCTGCGGTTGCAGGGAAAGGTGCCGGGGTGGGGTGGTTATTGGGCAGTGTGGAGTGGACAAGGGGATCGCAGAGACAGCGGTCCCAACAGAAGGCAGATAGGGTTGGGGAGGGAAATACATCTTTGGTGTGGGATCAGATTGCAGGTGGCGGAAGTGGCAAAGAATAATATGTTGAATCCGGAGGTTAGTGGGCGATACATGAGGTCAAGGGGGATTCTGTCTTTGTTTTTGTTGTGGGGAGGGGATGTGAGGACAGAGGTGCAGGAAATGCAATAGATGTCGTCCAGAGCATTTTCGACTACTGAACGGGGGAAGTTGCGGTCCTTGAAATAAGAGGACGTCTGGGATGTTCGGGAGTGGAACGCGCCATCTTGGGGGCAGACGCAGCGGAGGTGGAGGCATTGGGAGTCGGGGATCGCGTTCTTGCAGGAAGGTGGGTGAGTGGAGGTGTAGTCTAGGTAGCTGTGCGAGTCGGTGGGCTTGAAATAGCTTTCTGTTAAAACCCATTCCTGCATTTGAGAAACCTTTTACAAGAGTCCTTATCAATTGTGTAGAACCCCTAGATAATACAAATGTGGGAGCCAGTATTGTGGATGTGTCTTCTAGATTCCCAGAGGCTATTCCATTGTGTAGTATCACGGCAACAAAGATGACAGAAGAGTTACTCCAACTTTTTACTAGATACTGACTACTCATAAAGATAAGACAATAAAGATTATAAATAGCTGAGTTCCAAGAATGGAACCTTGCTGCACTCCACTAGTTACAGTTCACCATCTGGAGAAGAACCCATTTATTCCCAACCTCTGCTTTCTGTCAGTCAGCCAATCCTCCACACTTAACCCCCCTGGGATCTAACCTTCTGGATCAATCTTTTATGCAGCACCTTGTCAAATGCCTTCTGGAAGTCCTAACATAACACATCCACCAGATCTCCTTTATCTACCCTACTGGTCACATTCTCAAACAACTCCAGCAAGTTTGTCAGGCACAACTTGCCCTTCATGAAACTGTGCTGACACTGGTGAATTGAGCTATGAGTATTCAATTATCTCTTCCTTTATGATTGACTCGAGCAACTTCACCACAACAGAGGTCAAACTATCTGATCTACAATTTCCTACTTTTTAACCAAAGGGTGTCACATTAGCATGTTTCCAATCCACTGGTGCCTTTCCAGAATCCAGGCAATTTTAGAAAAATCATGACTAATGCATCTACTATCTCTGCTGCTATCTCCTTTAATAGCCCAGCATGCAGGCCATCAGGCCCAGGGACTTACCTGCCTTTAATCTCATCAGTTAACTCAATACCTTCTCCCTAGTTATAGTAATGTCACCAAGTAGCTCTGTAGTAACTGCAGTTTTTGGAAAGAAATTATCTTTTACTATGAAAAGAGAGATGAAATATTGGTTTTGTGCCTATGCCATTTGTGTTTCCCATTATTACCTCACTATTTTCATTCTCTAAAGGGCCAACATTTACTTTCACTATTCGTTTCCTTTTCATGTACTTATGGAAGCTTTTGGTATCAGTGCTTATGTTTTCTGCTAGTTTCCTTTCGTAGTTCATCTTAGCTCTTCTGATATCATTTTTAGTAACCCTTTGCTGTCCCCAAAGTTGTCCCCATACTCCAGAGTTTTTGGTGTGATATGCACCAGTCTTTGCCTTTATATTCTCAATTTCCTTGTTAAGCCACAGATGATTTTTCCCAATTTTACAATACCTCTTTTTCACAGGAATATAATTTAATTGAGGTGTATTTAGTATCTCCCTGAGCATTTGGCACTGTTCTTCAACTATCCTGCCTTTTAATATTTTTTCCAAGTTCACCTGGGCCAACTCCTTCCTCAGGCCTTTGCCTAACACTAAAACTCTAGTATGCGACTCAATCTCCATGTTTCCAATCTGAATTTGAAACTCCTTCCAAGAGGAACCTGAACTACAAGACCATTTATCAATCCTTCCTCATCAGATAATACCAAATCTAAAGTAGCCAGTTCTCTGTTGACTCCATGACATGTTGCTCTAAGAAACAATCCCCCATATACCCCATGAACATCTCTTCAAGGCTAGCTTTGCCAAGCTGATTAATCCAATCAACATGCATGTTTAAACCACCCATAAGTACTGTTCTGCCCTTCTCACAAGCCTTCATTATTTCCTGGTTTTTACTATGCCCCACTTTAGAAGTCCTGTTTGGGTGCCTGTGAATTACTCCTATCAAGAGGTTTCTTCCCTTGTTTATTATTTCCACCCAGACTGATTCAACATTTAGGTCCTTAGTGCCATTATCGTTTCTTAATACATACTTAAAGAGAAAGTAGAGTTAACATTTCGGGTCCAATGACCCTTTTGCAGAACTGATAACTAGGAAAAGGTTCATACATAGGCTAGAGAAGGGGTGGGAGGAGGAGGATAGATTAAATGATAGATGGAGAAGGTGCCCAGATAGACAGAAAAATTGTTGGGCAGACAAAGGAATGAATAACTGGTAATGGGGACCGTTAGTGCCTGACAATGTTGAGGTAGAAGTGCAGGTGATGACAGGGCCTGATATGTGGGGGTAGAGGTAAGGAGATGGGAGAAGGTGCTCAGGCCCTAAAATAATTGAGTCCAGAAGGCTGCAAAGTTCCCAAGCAGAAAATGAGGTGTCGTTCTTCCAAGTTGCACTGAGTTAAGGAATCAATGTGGTATAACTGTTCTGTTTGATAATACTTTACAAACCTGGATTTGGGGCACATAGGGCATCAAAAGTTTGCAGATACAAAACCTTGAAGTTTAATTAGTCATTGGCGGGGGGGGGGGGCAGCTGGTGAAACTTGACACATGAAATATAAAACCAAAAAACTCTACAGACTGAAAATTACAATCAAAAACAAATTGCTGGAAAACTCAGATGATCAGGTAGTACCTGTGGAGAGAAAGCAGAGTTAATACAGTTTCAGAAAAGATAGAGGTTCCCTGGACATGAAACATTAACACTGATTTCTGTCTACAGATGCTGCCTGACCTGATGAGTATACCCAACAATTTCTGGGTTTTTTGCAAATGAAACATCATGTTGAGAAGTGTGAAACAATTTACCAGAAAGATGCCAAGTATAACGATCTTGAGCTACTAGATCTATGACTTCCACCCATCATGAAGTCAGAATGTTTGCTAATAATTGTGCAATTGCAGCAAAACACCAAGGCTCCTTTGAAGATAGCAGGAACTGCAGATGCTGGAGAAT
>NW_025970617.1:0-11836 GCF_021869965.1 Rhincodon typus | reverse complement strand
CTTCTGGCTGAAGATTGCTGCGAATGCTTCAGCCTTATCTTTTGCACGGATGTGCTGGGCTCTTCCATCATTGAGGATGGGGATATTTGTGGACGCTCCTCCTCCAGTGAATTGTTTAATTGTCCACCACCATTCACAACTGGATGTGGCAGGACTGCGGAGCTTAGATCTGATCCATTGGTTGTGGGATCCTTTAGCTCTGTCTATCACTCGCTGCTTTCGCTGTTTGGCGTGCAAGTAGTCCTGTTTGGTGGTTTCACCAGGTTGATACCTCATCTTCAGGTATGCCTGGTGCTGCTCCTGGCATGACCTCCTGCAGTCTCCATTGAACCAGGGTTGATCCCCTGGCTTGATGGTCATGGTCGAGTGGGCGATAGGCCCCATCTGCCTGTGACTCCACTTTCAAGGAGCTACATCTTGGGGAAGAAACAGAACATGTTGAGACTATGGCTTGGCTTGTATGGGTCCCTCTGACCTGCCTTAACTCGTACAGAGGACATGAACACAACAAATCCCCTTCTCACCACTCTCAGTCAGACATCATTTACTTCACATGGTCTCGTGTCCGTTTCGGCAGAGTCGCAAAATTGGCTTTTCATCTCGAAGTGGGGAAAGTGGTGACATGTTCAGGACCGTAGCTTAAATTTCGCGAAAGATTGCCAAGGGTCAAAGATATTCATTGATACTGTCTCGTATCCTATTCGTTTGGAAATGTAGGTCATTCACACCAAGCATGTGCCAGTCAATGACCATCTCCAGTCAAGAGAGAATCTAACCATCTACCCTTGATGGTCAGTGGCATTTCCACCACTGAATCACCCCATTATCAACATCCTAGGGACTTATCATTGACCAGGAACTGAACTGAGTGAGGTAACCTCTCCTCCTCTCAGTCCTAATTAGGAACATCGGAAGAGGAGTAGGCCATTCAGCCCCTCGAGCCTGTTCTTGCCATTCAATGAGAGACCTGCCCCGTAACCTCGTATTGTAACCCTCGTATTGTGTGGAGTGTCCCACCATTGGGGACAGCCTTCCATTTAGGACCGAGAGGAAGAGAAATGTCTTCACCCAGTTCTGTTAAGAAGTGGGGAGGTGATGGTCTAGTGGCATTATCACTGGACTGTTAATCCAGAGACCCGAATAACGTTCTGGGGACCTGGGTTCAAATCCCGCCATGGCAGGTGGTGGAATTTTATTTCAATTAAGAGTCCAATGATGACCGTGAATCCATTGTCAATTGTTGGAAGAACCCATCTCGTTCACTAATGTCCTTTAAGGAAGGAAACTGCCATCCTTACCTGGTCTGGCCTACACGTGATTCCAGACCCACAGCAATGTGGTTGACTCTGAACTGCCCTCTTGGCAGTTAGGGATGGGCAATAAATGCTGCCTGGTCAGAGACACCCTCATCCCATTAATGAATTTTAAAAAATGTTTCTGGTCAATGGTTACCCCCAGGATGTTGATCATAGCAGGGATTCAGTGATGGTGATGTCATTGACTGTGAAGGGGCGATGCTGAGATCCTCTCTTGTTAGAGATGGCTAGTCTTTGTCAGAGTTTTATAGGATTCTATGAGATTCCAAGCCCCCTCCCTCTCAATTTTTCTAAACTCCAGTGAATATCATCCTAACCAACACGGAGATAGTAAGAATTGCAGATGCTGGAATCAGAGACAACACAGTGCAGAGCTGGAGGGGCACAGCAGGTCAGGCAGCATCAGAGGAACAGAAAAGTTGACATTTCGGGTCAGGACCCTTCTTCAGAAAATTTTCCAGATATGATCCCAGGGATGAAGGGTTTATCGTACGAGGAGTGGTTGAGGACTCTGTGTCTGTACTCGACGGAGTTTAGAAAATTTTCTGAAGAAGGGTCCCGACCCGAAATGTCAACTTTCCTGCTCCTCTGAAGCTGCCTGGCCTGCTGCATTCCTTCAGGTACCAATCCAGTCACTCCTCATACGTCTGTCCTGTCATCCCAGTAATCAGTCTGGTAAACCTTCGCTGCACTCCCTCCATCACAAGAACACCCTTCCTCAGATAAGGAAACCAGAACTGCACACAGTACTCCTCACCGAGGCCCCTGTACAATTGCAGCAAGACATCCCTGCTCCTGTACTCCGATCCTCTCGCAATGAACGCCAACGTACCATTTTCCTCCTTCACCACCTGCTACCCCTGCAATGCTTACTCTCAGTCCCTGTGGATTGTACGATCAGCCAGATGAAGGTACATCATGAACAATGCCACCCATCATACGATGGAGTTGGCGAAGGAGTCACAATGTGGACCTTGGGTCAAGTCAAGAGGGCTATCGCTCACGTCGTGTGATTCAACACTCACCAGTTTTGACTGGCACGACCCAACCACCAGCTCAATCATGCCCAATGACGAGGGCAAGTCTGGGGATCTGTCTTCTGCCTGGCACGGACCATCAAGATTTTGTGGCTCACTCCTGGAAGAAAGGCAATGGGCACAGGGGGTGGTTCTCCCAGTTATCCTGGCACCAATCCACCTCCCTCAATCGATGCCAACTGAAAAGTGGGCATTTTTATTCATTTGCCCATCCCTAATTACCCAGAGGGCAGTTGAGTGTCAACCACATCGCTGTGGGACTGGAGCCCAGACCTGGTAAGGATGGCAGTTTCCTTCCCTTAAGGACATTAGTGAACCGGATGGGTTTTTCTGACAATCGATAACGGATTGGACTCTTTATTCCAGATTCTTTATCGGATTCAAATCCCACCATCTGCCGTGGCAGGATTCGAACCCGGGTCCCCAGAACATGACTGGGTGTCTGGATTAATTGTCCAGATGTTCTTGGGGCTAAAAGGTATGGGGGTGGTGGTGAAAGCGGGGAACAGGGGTCTGAGTTGGATGTTTCAGCCATGATCCTATTGAATGGTGCAGCAGGTTCGAGGGGCCGAATGGCCTGCTGCCATTTCCTATCATCTATGTTTCTTTCACTATCGAGGAAATGTCCCTCACTCCCACGTCGCTCCACTGACCGTCTGGTCCTGACACTGCAGTTGGTGCCCAGGACAGTGCCTGCCAATTCCTTAAAATGTGAACTGGGCGTCCAGTTATTGACTTGGCTCCCAAGTGAAGTGAAAGAATTTAATTCAGCAGCTCATCCAGTGTAACAGTGGGACATTAAATCTCCATTTGGCCAGGAAACATTAACATTTTTATGTTGAGTTAATGTGTCGTGATATTCGGTTAATTGTTTCAGTAGCTGACAGGACCTCAGCCCGAGTCCAACTGGGGAGTCCAGGGCAGAAGGGGACAGGGGGTCGGGATGTCCAGTTCTCTCCCATTTGCCCCTGTCCATTGAGAGGGGTCTTTGCGATGACACCTCCTCCCATGTGTCTTCCAGCCTCGTTATTATTTCAGGTGACTCCCCTCTGCGCTCGCTTCTAAAAAGACGCCAATATTTCCTCCCCGTACCTATGGGTGCCACCAGCCTTGGCAAGCCACAATTTCCTTGAGAGGTCGCCCTGACTGTGGGCATCAATGACTAGGAGTCATGCTGACAGGGAAGAAGATCATTTGGCCCATCGAAGTCCATTCCAACCCTCCGCCCAATCAGCCCCACTCCCTCCAACCTTCTCCCCATCCCCCACCCACCTCCGCTGCAGTCCTGATTTTACTGTCCTCAGGTGCACATCCAAGCTTGGCTCAGTGGATCGCGCCGCTGTCTCACAGACCCAGGTACAATCCCACCCTCGGGTGACTGTCTGTGTGGAGTTTGCACGTTCTCCCCGTGTCTGCATGGGTTTCCTCCGGGTTCTCCGGTTTCCTCCCACAGTCCAAAGATGTGCAGGTTAGGGTGGATTGGCCATGCTAAATTACCCCATAGTGCCCAGGGATGTGCAGGTTAGGGTGGATTGGCCGTGCTAAATTGCCCCATAGTGCCCAGGGATGTGCAGGTTAGGGTGGATTGGCCGTGCTAAATTGCCCCATAGTGCCCAGGGATGTGCAGGTTAGGGTGGATTGGCCGTGCTAAATTGCCCCATAGTGTCCAGGGATGTGCAGGTTAGGGTGGATTGGCCATGCTAAATTGTCCCATAGTGCCCAGGGATGTGCAGGTTAGGGTGGATTGGCCGTGCTAAATTGTCCCATAGTGCCCAGGGATGTGCAGGTTAGGGTGGATTGGCCGTGCTAAATTGCCCCATAGTGCCCAGGGATGTGCAGGTTAGGGTGGATTGGCCGTGCTAAATTGCCCCATAGTGTCCAGGGATGTGCAGGTTAGGGTGGATTGGCCATGCTAAATTGTCCCATAGTGTCCAGGGATGTGCAGGTTAGGGTGGATTGGCCGTGCTAAATTGTCCCATAGTGCCCAGGGATGTGCGGGTTAGGGTGGATTGGCCATGCTAAATTGTCCCATAGTGCCCAGGAATGTGCAGGTTAGGTAGGTTAGCCATGGGAAGTGCAGGGTTACAGGGATAGGGTGGGGTTGGGTCTGGATGGGATGATCCTCAAAGGTGCGGTGTGGACCAGATGGGCTGAGTGGCCTGTCTCCACACTGTAGGGATTCCATGATTATATGAATCTCCCTTTGAAATTACTAATCTCCGCTTCCCCTCTCCTCCTCACCTACCTCCAATGGTGGACAGCGGGTTCCAGCTCATTGCCTTGCGCTGTACAAAGTCTCTCAGATTCCGTCCCCAACATGTCAAAAACCGAAACCTTCAATCTGTGCCCCCCCCGCCCGCCATTCCAAGTCTTGTCCCATCAGCCAATACGACCCAGCTTCCCTCATCCAAACCTTTCGTCATGGTGACCACCTGAACCAAACCCCCTCCAGCCTATCCACCTCCTGTATCTGAGGGGAATGACTCCCCCAGCTCCTCTGAGCCTTGACATTGTGACTAAAATCCCTTGTTCCTCTGGACCATTCCACACCCTATTGACGGGACCCTCACCTCCTTCCTGAAGGGGAATCAGGACTGGACTCAAACCAGAGCTTCATAAAGGATTAACATAACTTTATATGTCTTTATTCATTCAGGGGACAAGGGCGTTGCTGGCCAGGCGGCATTTATTGCCCATCCCTAATTGCCCAGAGGGCAGTTCAGAGTCAACCACATTGCTGTGGGTCTGGAGTCACATGTAGGCCACACTAGGTAAGGATGGCAGTTTCCTTCCCTAAAGGACATTAGTGAACCAGATGGGTTTTTCCCGACAATCGGCAATGGATTCACGGTCATCATTAGATTCTTATTTCCAGATTTTTATTGAATTCAAATTCCACCATCTGCTGTGGTAGGATTTGAACCCAGGTCCTCAGAACTTTAGCTGGGTTAACAGTCCAGCGATAATACCATGAGGCCATTGCCTCCCCTAACGCCTTCATTTTATAGATTCATTGAGTCATACAGCGCAGGAAGGGCCCTTCAGCCCATCGAGTCTCTGCTGACATAACGACCACTAACCCCAATTTTCTGCATTTATCCATGTCCTTGAATACTTGAAGTGCTTCTCCAAATTTTTTTTTAAGTTTGCAGGGATTCCGGCCTCCATGACCTTGCCAGGCAGTGCATTCCAGATTCCCACCACCCACCGAGTTAAAAAGTTTTTTCCCCAAAATCCCCTCTGAATCTCCTGCCCCCTTACCCTCAAACAACGCCCCCTTGTGATTGACCCCTCAACCAAGGGGAGCAGCTGCCCTCTATTTACTCTGTCCATCCCCCTGATAATCTTATACACCTCAATCCTGTCCTCCCTCAGTCTTCTCTACTCTAGAGAAAACTATCCAAGCCTATCTTGTCTCTCCTTACTCCTCAATTTCTCAATGCCAGGCAACATCCTGGTGAGACAACAAGGTGCAGGGCTGGATGAACACAGCAGGCCAAGCAGCATCATAGGAGCAGAGAGGCTGACGTTTCGGGCCTCGACCCTTCATCAGAAAAGGGGGAGGGGAAGGGGGTTTTGAAATAAATAGGGAGAGAGTGGGAGGCGGATAGAAGAGGGATAGAGGAGAGGATAGGTGGAGAGGAAACAAACAGGTCGAAGAGGCGGGGATGGGGCCAGGAAAGGTGAGTGTAGGTAGGGAGTTAGGAAGGGGATAGGTCAGTCCAGGGAGGACGGACAGGTCAAGGGTGATATCCTGGTGAATCTCCTCTATACCCCCTCTAGTGCTATCACATCCTTCCCATAATGATGTGACCAGAACTGCACACAGTACTCCAGCTGTGGCCTGACCAACGCTCTGTACAACTCCAACATCACCTCCTTACTCTTATAGGTTATATAATATATCTTATTTACCCTGTTTACTAACCTATGGACAAACCCTGTCACCTTCAAAGATCTATGCACATGAACACCCAGCTGCCTCCGTAATTGGATGCTCCTAACAACTGTCATCGAGATGTACCTCACAGAAACAGATCCCTTGATCCATGCCAACCAGATATCCAAAATTAATCTGGTCCCATTTGCCAGTGTCTGGCCCATATCCCTCTAAACACTTCCTGTTCATGTACCCATCCAGATGCCTTTTAAATGTTGTAATTGTACCAGCCTCCACCACTTCCTCTGGCAGCTCATTCCACACACTCATTCCCATCCAGATGCCTTTTAAAAGGTCCCTTTTAAATCTTTCCCCCTCTCACCTTAAACCTGATTTTGGATTCCTATACCCTGGGGGAAAAGACTTTGGCTATTCACCCTATCCAAGCCCCTCTTGATTTTATAAACCCCTATAAGGTCACCCCTCAGCCTCCGACACTGCAGGGAAAATAGCCCCAGCCTCTCCCTGTAGCTCAAAGCCTCCAGCCCTGGCAACATCCTTGTAAATTTTTTCTGCGCCCCTTCACGTTTCACAACATCTCTCCTATAACAGGGATACCAGAGCTGAACGCAGCATTCCAAAACTGGCCTGCATGTGAAAGGTTACCATTCCGTGCTCTGGAACTTCAGCTAAAGTGGAGAACTGAGGGAGAATTACGTTATTAAAAATGTAATCGTTCATTGAGGAGATACAACTAGACCTGGGCTGCTGAATGTTTGCACAGAAAGAAATTGTACGAGCATGTGAGACCCTTACAGAGATTTCTAGCCCCAGCTGACGTTCCCAGATTTAGTCATTTGATAGTAAAGCGTTGCTCAAAAACAGGCACATTTTATTGAAGTACTCGCACTCGTTCAGGACCAATTGCAAGAATACGAAAAAATAGCAAGAGGAGAGTCTGGATTGCCTGTTCTTTATGTTCAATAGAAAAGAAAACAGCATTTTTACATTTGTGAACACTAAAAGTTACATACATGAAAGAATGCGCATTATGGGGCATTGTTCTTTGCAGACAGAAGGAATATTTCACATATTACTTAATTCAACCACACATTTCTCTACTCCATTTCTTAAGGGGTAAAATCTTGGCTAATCAAAGTCAACCTGCCTGGTTTGAAATGAAGCAAGTCTTGGCAGTTAACTGTCAGTCATCATTTAACCAGTGCATCATCCAGGAAATGCCCCCATGCCGATCAAAAAGTCCACTAGCCAAGCAACGAACACCTTCTTCTCGTAAAGAATAAATATTATTCTCCCTTTACACTGGTATTTCTTATGAATTGTCCTGACAGTTGCAACAGGAGAGGCTCAGATACAATGCGTCTTTTTTAGAAACATAATTGCAGCTAAATTGGTGATTCACTGTTAATTACATTGGGTATCCCGAGAGTCATAGAGATGTACAGCATGGAAACAGACCCTTCTGCCCAACTTGTCCATGCCAACCAGATATCCAAAATTAATCTGGTCCCATTTGCCAGTGTCTGGCCCATATCCCTCTAAACCCTTCCTATCCATGTACCCATCCAGATGCCTTTTAAATGCTGTAATTGTACCAGCCTCCACCACTTCCTCTGGCAGCTCATTCCACACACGCACCACCCTCTGCGTGAAAAAGTTGCCCCTCAGGTCCCTTTTAAATCTTTCCCCTCTCACCTTAAACCTATGCCCCTCTAGTTTTGGACTCCTCTATCCTGGGGGAAAAGACCTTGGCTACTCACCCTATCCATGCCCCGCACGATTTTATAACCTCTATAAGGTCACCCCTTCAGGTGCCAATGCTCCAGGGAAAATAGCCCATTCAACCTCTCCCTACATCAAACTCTCCAACTCTGGCAACATCCTATTCTGCATCCTTTCAAGTTTAAATCTCTCCTGTATCAGGGAGACCAGAATTGGCCGCAGTATTCCAATAGTGGCCTCACCAATGTCCTAAACAGCCACAACATGATCTCCCAACTCTTCGTTTGAAAATCATTCATAGAATGTAAGGGTTACCAGCTGAGCCAACGTTTATTGTCCATCCCTAAATGCCCCTGAAGAAGGCAATGGTGACCTTCTTGAACCACTGCAATTCCACAGTCTCGTTAGCTCTAGGATTTGGACCCAGGAGCGCTGAAGGAACAGCGATATAATTCCAAGTCAGGATGGTGAGCTGATCAAAGAGGAACTTCCAGAGGTAGGGATGTTTCCATGTGTGCATCGCCTCTGTCTATCTAGGTGGTAGAGACCTTGTGTTCAGAAGAAGCTGTTAATTTTATTGTTGCTTCTTATGGACTGAAATGGGAATAAAACAGTTTGAAACCCAGAGATTTGCAAGCATGGCTGCATGCTTTGGAAACGAGGAATTTAACACCTATTGCAAACCCTTTTTATTTAGCCACGGTCTCCAGTGTGCAGGTAAACTGGAGCCAAAGTGTTCATTACAAGTGAAGCTGATTGGTTTATGGACTAGTGACCAATCATTGGTGGTAGATTACCCTCTGCCTACCAACAACCATCTGATTGGTTGTCAGGTCGCTGAACAGCTTGGGTCACGAAGGAGACAAAGAGAAGTTGGGTCAGACCAGAAGAGAAACCAACAAGTAAGCAGCAAACTGAAACTCCCACTCTCCGTCTCTCTCTCTCTCCCTCTCTCTCTCTCCCCCTCTCAGTTCTCTGCAGTAAGCCACTTTAAACCTGAACAAAAGACAGTTCTCTTGCCAGCATCAGTCAATGCAAGCTGGGGCCCTGAATCAGATAAGTCAGAGACCTTTTGTAAGTGAACCAGCCACCCTGTGCCTTTTGAAAACCAGTGGAAAAATATATGGAGAAAAAGGAATCTCGAGAAGAAACTTTCAGATTGGCAAGAATTGACCCGACAAATCTTGCGAACAAAGACTGCTATTCTGTTTTCCCAGTTTTCTCTCTGCTGATGTGTTCTTCCCCCCCATCCCCGTTTCTGTCTGTATCTACAAAAGGAGCTTCTAAGGGGTTTAGATGTGTAATTTAACTCAATTTAATTTAATAGTTTACACGGAACACAAATGTAATGACTTGCAGCAAATGGTGATTCTTGAATCTGTGCTTTCTGCCAACTCTGGGTCTGAAAACCAGGCAGAATTATTTCAAGATCTTTCAACTTTCATAATGACTCTTGATTTCCAACGTGTGATCTCAATGAGTTGCAAATTCATGTCTGAACTGACAACATTCACAAAATGTTACACTGCTTTCCACATTGCAAGCAGTTTACAGGAAGTTCACTCGATCAATTTCAGAGATGAGGGGGGGTTTGTCTTACGATGAGAGATTGAGCAGTTTAGGCTGATCCTCTGCGGAGCTTGGAAGAACGAGAGGGGATCTAATGGAGGTCTATACGACGCTAATGGGGGATTAACAAACAGAGAGGATGTTTCCTCATGTGGGGACTGTCTAGAACAAGAGGGCATCGCTTCAGGATAAGGGGGGGAGGCGGTGGATTTAAAACAGAGATGAGGAGGAATGACTTCTCTCAAAGTGGGGGCAGTAATGAATCTGTGGAATCCATTCCTCCCCCAGAGTACGCGGGGGAGAGGGGGAACACTGAATAAATTTCAGGAGGAGACAACAGATTTTTAATCCGTAACAGTTTACAGGGAATGTGGCAGGAAGGTGGGGTTGATGCCAAGATGAGGTCAGCCACGATCTGGCGGGCAGGGTCAAGGGGCTAAATGGCCTACTCCTGCTCCTAGCCCTTATGTAGAGACAGTAAGGCTTCACAAAAGGGAAATCACGCCTGACCAATTCATTAGAGTTTTTTGAGAAAAAGTGGATAGGGGGGAACCAGTAGATATGTTGTATTTGGATTGACAAGGCCCCTGAAGGAAGGTTGAGTTATAAGTTAACAGCGCACAGTGTTGGAAAGTAACATGTTAACACTGACAGAGAATTAGGGAGCAGGCAGGAGACAGCGAATGGAGATAAGGGGATCTTTTTCAGGTTGATGACCTGTAACCAGTGAGGTTCCACAGGGATCAATGCTGGGACCACAACTGTTTACAATATATGTTAACGATTTCAAAGCAAATGTACTATCGCCAGATTTGCAGACGACACACAAAAACAAAAATCAGTGGAAAAGGCAGGTTGTGAGAGGGGTACAAACAGTTTACAGAGAGCTGTCGACAGGTTGAGAGAGCGGGCAAGTGGAGCATCATGTGGGAAAACGCAAATTCGTTCCTTTTTGGACGGGAGAATGAAAGAACAGAGTATTATTTAAACGGAGAGAAACTGCAGGAAGCTGCAACACAATGGGACTTGGTGGGGTTTACTTGTGCACAAAACACAGAGAGCTGGCACACAGGGGCAGCAGGTAATCAGGAAGGGTCATAGAATGTTGGCCTTTATTTCGAGGGAGTTGGAATATAAGAGAGGGGAAGTCTTACTGCAGCTGTACAAGGTGCTGGGGAGACCGCATCTGGAACACTGAGAGGAGGTTTGGTCCCTTATTTAAGGAAAGGTATCATTTCATTGGAGGAAGTTCAGAGAAGGTTTACTGGGATGATCCCTGATATGGAGGGATTGTTTTATGAGCAAAGGTTAAACAGATTGGGACTCTACTCACTAGAGTTTGGAAGAATGAGAGGGGATCTCATTGAGACATACAGGATCCTTAAGGGGCTTGACAGGGTCAATGCTGAGGAGGATGTTCCCCCCCTCCCCACCATGGGAGGGTCTGGGACCAGACGGCACAGTCTCTGAATAAAGGGGCACCAATTTAAGACTGAGATGAGGAGGAATTTCTTCTCTCAGAGGGTTGTGAGTCTTTGGAACTCCTTACCACACAGAGCTGTGGGGACAGGGTCCTTGTGAAGATTTAAGGCTGAGATAGATCGATTCTTGATCAATTGGGGAATCAAAGGTAACAGTGAGAGGGCAGAAAAGTGAGGAATGTCCAATCAGCTCAAGGGGCTGATTGGACTGTTCCTGTTCCTGTTTCTAATGGCCTGATGGGGTGCGGGGTCACAAACTCATTTGGAGAGCTGTTAAAATGGCTGCTTTGCAACACGATCCACACACACACGCACACAAACACACACACATGCACGCTCACACACATGCTCACACATGCAGACATGCACACACTCGCACACTCACGTGCACACACTCGCACACTCACATGCACACACTCGCACATTCACACATGCACACACTCGCACACTCTCACATGCACACACTCGCACACACACATGCACACACTCGCACATTCACACATGCACACACTCGCACACACACATGCACACACTCGCACACACACATGCACACACTCGCACACACACACACTCACTCACACAGGGAGAGAAATCTGCCCATCCCCATCCAACCTGGGCCTACATGTTACTCCAGACCCCACAGCAACATGGTTGACTCTTAACGCCCCTCTGAAATGGCCATAGTCAGCTCAAGGGGCAGTTGAGGGCCGGCAACAAACATTGGCTTTCCCAGTGACCATGTTCCTACAAGAACAAAAACAAAGTTGCTGGAAAAGCTCAGCAGGTCTGGCAGCATCTGTGGAGGAGAAA
>NW_025970616.1:391-11839 GCF_021869965.1 Rhincodon typus | reverse complement strand
CACAGATGCTGCCAGACCTACTGAGCTTTTCCAGCAACTTTGCTTTTGTTCCTGATTTACAGCATCCGCAGTTCTTTCGGTTTTTATTTGGTGTATTTGGTCACTGGTTTGAAATGTGTGTGTGCATTTTAAACTCCTCTTGGAAAAACAGCCTCTACCGCTTGCCAGATCCCATGTGTTGTTTTAACTTAGAGCTATTGACAAACTCACTCACACAAGAATCCTAATACGGCTAATGGAATCTAGAAGATTTCCTTTCACACTTTAATTCTCATTCTACTGTAAGAGGTAGAGTGTCCCAAATCCATCTATCTGAAAACTGGATACTTTCAGCCATGATTTTGTTGAATGATGGGGACAGGCTTGAAGGGCAGAATGGCCTGCCCCGCTGCTATTCCTTACGTTCTCATGAGAAAAAGAACTTGTTGGATTGTTGAGTTGCTGCATTGGTGTACCGACTAGTTATTGGCTTTGTATACCTGTCTTATCCTGTGGACCAAGTGACTCTTGACCTCACTCAACTGGACCTGAGATCCAAATGCCAGTATTAGAATTCGAACTAAAACTAAGTTTTATCGTCACATGTACTCAAGTACAAGGCTACAGGAGTACAGTGAAAAGTGTACAAAGTTGCCATTCCCCTGCGTCATCTGTTATAAAGTGGAGGTTGACCCCCACTCCAAGAGCTAAAACCGAAACACCCAAAGAGGGGCACCTCGCCCAATAATCTGTAAAAGGAGTGTGAATAGTGGTGTAACCTGCCTTTCAGCAACTTCTAGTGGTTAAATAAAATAAATCCCTGACACTCACTTTATAATCAACAAGTAACAATTTATTTGTCTAACAGTGAACAAATTAACTAAACTATTAACAAACCGAATAAATCCCCTATAACAGTTAATTATTCCTGAATAAAACAATATTCTAATAGTATGCTGTTCCAATAAATACAAGTCCCCACTTATATAAAATAACATTAAAAAAAAAAGAATTTAATCTCTTGAAATTACAACCAGGTTACATGTCTTGCGGAATACTCTGTGCCTTCTCCATCGATCCTTCTTTCAGGCATATTCACTAATTGTGCTATGGGTACCTTTGGTCTTTAGATGGTGCTTTCTCTAAGACTTAGAGGAGTCTGTGAGAGCCAGCCATTCTTTCTTGAGAGCTGAGGACTGTTAACTCTAGCAGATGGCAGTTAACCCTCCTGTCTTTGTCCAACAGCCCCCCTTCTTTTATACCTTTGATGTCGTATCAATTTCTTACAATTGGACTGGTCCTATGTTGTCAAAACCATCAGATTTAAATTTAATTAGTTTTTTGGTATCTAAGTACCTGGTTAAAATTGATTGGCTAAATACAAAATCCTGTTGTCTTGGTAAAAACTGCAGCTTGGCCTGCTAACTATATGGCTTTTTGATACAAATATTTTAATTTAGATGCTCCAAAGTTCCAAGCTCTGCTCACCGACATCCATTTAAATCTCTAAGCATCGAAAAAGCCCATCATCTTTTAAAGGGACCATGCAATGCTTCCCCCCTAGCATTTTACAAACACCAAATTCTAACTTCCTATCTCCCAATCCACAAGTTCTCTACCCAACTTCACAATACATCCCAGATACCAAAAAAACCAGAATCAACAGAAACAACCATCTTAGAAACAAAATCAAAACAACCATTTTAGCTACAAAAAACAGAATTAACAAAAACAAAAGCAGATTGTCAGGTCTGAGACTTTGTTTCTGTCTATAGTTACTAGATAATTTGTGCAATTTGTTTACAATGAAGTATGAATAGTTAGTGACCTTTTCTTCTTCATCTATATTTTCATCCTGCATGTCAACAAATTCCTTGACATTTCAATGCATCACTTCACATCCAAAGGTCTATGTGCTGGGTCCCTACTCTATCACAGCTAAGCACAGCAGGATAAAACTTCTAGCCATATCTCAAAACTGCATGTTGACCTTGCCACAGATATTGGGAATGGACACACCTACACCAGCACCTTTCCCCCAGCAGTGCTACTTCAATGTTGGGGGGGAGGAGGTTGGGAGATGGGGAATGGGGAGATAGGGAGAGGTAGCTTGAGGTCTTTCATCTATCAAATATAAAATATTTTAAAATGTCATGTTGTGGCTGTATAGGACATTGGTGAGGACACCTTTAGAATACTGTGTACAATTTGGTCGCCCTTCTATAAGAAAGATGTTGATAAACTTGAAAGGGTTCAGAAAAGATCTACGAGGATGTTGCCAGGGTTGGAGGGTTTAAGCTATAGGGAGAGGCTGAATAGGCTCGGGCTATTTTCACTGGAGTGTTGGAAGCTGAGGGGTAAACTTTTATAGGGGTTTATGAAATCGTGAGGGACATGAAAAGTGTGAATAGCCAAGGTCTTTTACCTTGGGTTGGGAAGGCTAAAACTAGAGGTCATAAGTTTAAGTTGAGAGGGGAACCATTTAAAAGGGACCTGAGAGGTAACTTTTTCATGCAGAAGGTGATGCCAGAGGAGGTGATGGAAGTGGGTACGATTACAAAAGGCATCTGTATGTATATATGAATAGGAAAGGTTTATGCCGACAAAAGGGACTAGGTCAGATTAGGATGTCCAGTTGGCAGGAATGTGTTGGACCAAAGGGTCTGTTTCCATGCTGCATGACTCTATGACTCTATTATTCTCTGGCAAGGAACATTTTGGGATCAATTATCATTACATTCTTTTAGAGCTTTCACTAAACCTCTCATGGAACCCACTCTGTGAGGGGCAGAAGCTTTGTGGTTATCTCACCAGACTAGTAGTCCAGAGGCCTAGGCTGATGTTCGGGGGACACAGGGCCAAAACCAACAACAGCTGGTGGAACTTGAATTCAATTGCTTCAAAAATTGCCAATTAAAGCTGGTCTGATTAATGGTGGCTAATGCTGTCTAGGGATGAAAACCTGTCATCCTTACTTGGACTGTCCTACATATGACTCCAGACCCACAGTAATGTGGTTGTCCCTTAACTGTTCTCTGAAATAGTCTAGTAAGCCTATCACCAGATACTGCATGTAAGAAAACCAAGCCTATTTAATATGAAGGCAAACACTGCAGCAGACCATGTCTTGCAGTCACCAATGTCTTGGTTAGAAAGTAATGATGTTACACTGCCAGGGACTATTTCTGTCAGTGGTGGTAAACAGCTCAACATTTTACCAAGCTCAGCCACATGATATACTGCCTCAGCGAAAGTTCCTGTATAATGGTGTTCAGAAACACATAGCTGCATTTAGGTTACGGCAATGCCACAGAGCATTTACAGCAATACTACCTTGACAGTGACAACTTGGGAGTAACACTCTGAGGATTGGTGTTACAGCAAGGTTCCAAATCATACACTGAACACTACAGAACTTACTTAACACAACCTGCCATATTTGAATTTTTTTTTCTCACCTTCTTTGTCCCCTTTACTGATGTGACAAATTCATTCTAAAGCTATAATTCCACATTTTAGTCATCATCTGTACATAACCTATATGCAATGGGACATGTTTGAACCTGGCCACACACTGTCAATAGGCTGTACACTTCCCAATAGAGGATGCTAGACAACGGTTAGAAATTAACAATGGATGATTTTTTTTTCCATAACTTAATATTGTTCAGTTTCACAACAGCATGTGCTAGAAATGTGAAGCTGAGTAAGAAACTGCTGCAAGTTCAAAAATAAATTTGTTGATATCTCCACATACACTGAACAAGGCTCTCAACAGCTGCTGATAAACATAGAATACACTTCCAGCATTTCCTGTTTTTAATCTCTATGGATAGCGCCTCTGTCGACTGAACTATTAGGAGAAGCTCACATTTACACTGGATCAACCACAAAACTTTGACAAGACATCAATTTTCCCACCGCCTCAGGATGAAAGGTATAAACTGTCCAAATGTTTTGTCAGATCCATCGATAGGCAATGTTTAAGAGGGCTTTTTTTTAAAATATCATACCACCATAAGAATCTATAATCTAATTTCACTGCACTTACAAAAATAAAGACACTTGATGAAATTCCAAGGGCAGTGTGTATTGGAATCTTTAAAAATGAATTATCAATTGTAAATCCAACAGGCAGGCCGACAGCACTGAGGCTGTCTGAAGGATTGAGACAGGTGCTAGGGAGGCAGAGCCAATGGCCTCAAAGTACAGGTAGAACCTGGCATCGTATGTTCATACCACCAAGGGGTAACATGTAGATCAGAAGTGAATCTCTGTTTTGCTAATTCCATCTCAAATCAGACTCTCCAGCTAAGGCATTTTATCAAAAGAATTCTAACTCATTGTAATGATTGTGAACAGCCAATAAAAACCCAACAGCATGGAAACAAGTTATTTGGCCCATTGAGTCCACACCAACCCTTGGAAAAGCACCTCACCTAGACCCACCCCTGTATTTCCCATGGCTAATGCATCTAGCCTGCACATCTTTGGATACTATGGGGCAATTTAGCATGGACAATCCACCTAACCAGCACATCTTTGGGCTCTGGAGCACCCAGAGGAAACCCATGAAGACACAGGGAGAACATGCAAACTCCACACAGACAGGCACCTAAGGCTGGAATTGAACCCAGGTCCCTGGTGCTGTGAGGCAGCAGTGCTAACCACTGAGCCACCATGCCACCCTAATCAATAAGAACATTTATGTAAAATTCTAACTAAATTTGTCAGTCCGTCAATTCATAATTCACTCTTTACAAAGTTCTGAAGTTGGAAGATGGAATTTTGGTCACAGACATTCTTGAGACAAAACACCTTAGCTCGTTTAACAGTCTCATTCTGCATCAAAAGAAAATTAATGTTTTTCCAGAATAGTGGTAGGATTGATAGTTAACAGTGTAACTATGATCTTCTCTTGATGACTCTGTTGACAAATTCACTGTGCAGTATTGACTGAAAACAGGAAATGCTGGAAATACATTATATCTGGCAGCATCTGCTGAAGGACTTGCTGCATATTATTCATATATGACAAACTTGTTTTGTACTTGCAGCTGTTCCAAACTTTATTTCAGGTTTCCAGTATTTATCCTCTAGGGTATGGGAGCATAGCACTCATCATCATGGGCTAGTTATTCAGAGGCTCAGACAAATAATCCAGAGACAATTTAAATCCTATCATGGCAACTGGGGAATTTAAATGAAGATATTAAAATAAAATCTGCAAGAAAATGCTCATATTAATAATGAAGGCCATGAAACTATAGATTATTGTAAAATTCCATTTGCTTCCATTACGGAAGGAAATTTGTCATTCTTGCATGGTCTACCTGATATATGTGACTCCAGATAACAGCAATGTGTTAACTCTTAACTGCCCTCTGATATGGCCCAATAAAGTTCTAAAAAGGTGGACTGCGAGTGGCATGGATCTTGCAGCTGCTATAGATTTACTTCAAGATTTCTTACAGCTATTACATTTCAGTAGCGTAAGATTTTTATGTTGATACGCTTTTATTTCTTTTAAGAAATGTTTGGAGGGATATGGATCAAGCGCAGGCTGATGGGACTAGTTTAGTTTGGGATTATGGTTGGCATGGACTGGTTGGACCAAAGGGTCTGTTTCCGTGCTGTGTGACCCTATGACTCTAAGTTACTCAGTTATATCAAAATCACAAGAAGAAAATGATAATAAAACAGCACAGACTATCCAGCATCCACCATTGTTCCAGAAACCACAGAGGTACACCTGGTCCAGACGACACTACAAAGTCTTCCTCACAACCATTGGAGAATTTGCATCAAAATTAGCAAAGCTGTCCCATAGTCCACACAAGCAGAACCTGATATTGTCATGTCTCAGCCACCTTATCATCCATCCCTGAGGTATATCCTGTGCCGTGGGCAGGACAGACCCACCAGATTTGATTTGATTTGATTTATTATTGTCACATGTACGTAAGTACAGTGAAAGGTTTTCTTTTGCACACAGTATAGGCAGATCATACCATACAAAGTGCATTAGGGTAATAGAACACAGCGAATAATATAATGTTACAGTTGCAGAGCAGGTTCACAAAGACCGCGATCAATATTAAATTTAAAATTTGAGAGATCCATTCAGCAGTCTGATAACAGCAGGGAAGGAACTGTTCTCAAATCTATTGGTACGTGTGTTTAAGCTTTTGTATCTTCTGCCAGATGGAAGAGGTTGGAAAAGATTATAACTAGGGTGGGTCAGGTCTTTAATTATATTGGCTGCTTTCCCAAGGCAGTGAGAAGTATAGATGGAGTTAACGGATGGCAAGTTGGCTTGCATGTTGGACTAGGCTGTGTTCACAATGGCATAGTCAGGAGGGAGTTTTCCTTCAAGTCCTCAACATTGACTCCAGAGCACATATAGTTTCATTACAACATATAGACAAGCAATCATTCTGCCCATTGGTCTCTAGCACCCTCCCTGACTGAAGCACCAATGAAAACAAGGGTCAGGATGTACTCTGGATAGGAGTCTTCACTGTTCATAATCAAGGGAAGCGCAGTAGCACCAAGACTGACTGTGCTAGCACAGCGATGAAGTACAGCACTCACAGACTGGCCGTGTGGCAGGTGGCAAGAAAACTAACCTCAAGGAAAATCTACTTGACCTCTTCCTCACCAACCTACCTGGCACAGATGTATCTGCCCATGAGCAGTAGTGTTGCGAGTTAGCACTGCATAGTTATTATGGAGATGAAGTCCTCTCTTCATACTAGGTGTATCCTCCAGCTTGTTGTGTTGGACAACTACTAGACTAAGCAGGATGAATGCAGGAAAAATCTAGAAGTTTAAAACTGATTGTACAGGTATGGTGCTGGCAGATGTTTGATAAATTTGATTTTTTTTTGAAGACATAACCAAGAGTGTTGATGAAGGCAATGCATTTGATGTGATCTACATGGAATTTGACAAGCCTTTTGATCAGGTCATGGCATGGCAGTCTGGTTAAGAAAACAAAACCCCATGGGATCTCCAGCAAAGTGGCATATTGGATCCTGAACTGGAAGCAGAGATTCACAGTAGAGGGATGTTTCTGTGACTGGAAGTCTGTTTCAGTAGATTTCTGCAGGGCTTGGTGCTTGGACCCTTGCTGTTTCTGGTGCACAGTAATGATTTGGACTTAAATATTACAGGTATGATCAAAAGATTTGCGGATGACACGAAAATTAGTAGGGTGCTAAGAAGTGAGAAGGTTAGCTGTGAACTGCCAGAGGATATTGACAGTCAGGTCAACTGGGCAGAGCAGTGGCAAATGGAATTCAAAGTTAAAAGTGTGAGGCCAGATATTTGGCGATGGTTAACAAGACAAAGAATTACACGAGGTAGATACCTAGAAAGTACTGAATATCAGAGGGACCTTGGGTGCATATCCACAGATCCTTGAAGGTACAGGGCAGATAGATAAGATGATTAAGAAGGTACATGGGATACTTGTCTTTATTAGCCAAAGCATAGAAATTCAAGAATAACAAGGTTTCGCTGGAGCCACATAGAACAGTGGTTAAGCCACAAACTTGAGTATTACATGCAATTCTGGTCAACATGTGGAAGGTTGTGATTACACTAGAGAGGGGGCACAGGAGATTTACCAGGAGGCTGCTTGCACTGGAGGGCCTGATGTATAAGGGAAGATTGGATAGGCTGGGATTGTTTTTCTTAGAGCAGCAAAGATTCAAGGCGTATAAGGTTATAAGGGACATTTACAGGGTGGATAAGCAGGTACTCTTTTCATTGATAGAGGGGTCAATATCCAGGGGGCATAGATTTAAGGGGTAGAAATCTAAGAGAAGAGTTTGAGAAGTTTCTTTCACTGACAGGGTGGTGGAAGTCTGGAACACACTGCCTGAAAGGGTCAACACGGTGTGGAGCTGACTCCAGCATGTGCAGGTCTTGCTATCTCTGCCTGAAAGGATGTTTGAGTCAGAAAGTCACTGCAGCAACTTGCATAGGCTCCTTCATCTACCACCTGGAGAACAATGGCAACAAGTGCATGGGAATACCACTACCGTTGAGTTCCAAGTCACGTACCCCCACCCCCATCCTGACTTGGAACTATATTGCTATTCCTTTATCATCACTAAATGAAAATCTTGGAGTGCTTTCCCTGACAGAACTATTGGTGTAACTAAACCATTGGATGGCAGCAATTCAAGACGGCTCCTCATAACCACCTCCTCAATGGCAATTAGGTTTGGCCATACCCACTTCTCGTGAATAAACTTAATACACATTCTGAATGAATTGCAATTACCTGTAATTAAACATCACAAGACAGAAGCCACTTTATTCAGCTCCCACCATGAACTCCATTCTGTCAAAACCAATGCTCTCCTTTACCGCGTCAGGCTATTCACAAACTTGGCTTCCTCTCCTCTCCAACCCCATACTGTTCCCAATACAAAGACCGCTGATATTGAACCCCATGACATCATCCATCTGCAACCCTACCTCAGCTCATTTGCTGCTGCAAACTTTATCAGGTTTTTTGTTTCCTCTGACTTGATTATTCAAATGTCCTCTTCCCCAGCCTCCCATCTTCCGTTCTCTGTAAAATTAAGTGCGTCCGAAACACTGCTGCCCAAATCGTAACCTGCCCAAAACCCTATCCACCTATCACCCCTGTGTTTTCCAAGTAATATTGGCTCTCAGTCAAAAACATCTTGATTTAAAATTTTCAAGCTTTGGTTCAATGTCTTCCAATGCTTTTCCGCTTCCTATCTCTGAGTTCTTCATCCAACAATCCTTCAGGAATTCTGCATTCCTCTAAACGAGAACACTGATGAAACCACAATTCCCTTCAGCCCTCTTTTGGAGGAGATGACTGAGCCATTTAGTCCTAGGTTCTGAAACCCTTTAGCCACTCTCTCTCTATTCAAGATCCTCCAGCCCTACCTCTTTAGCCAAGGTTTTAATCAACATTCTGAGTATCACCTTTGGCTTAGTGTTCATTTTCATCTATTATGTTCCTGTGAAGGGCCCTGGGACATATTCCAAAGTTAAAGAAGCGATATAAATGAAAATTGTTATTCTACTGGTACAAGTACAAGGACAGATTTGAAACACTCATACTATTTTAACTGAGGCAGAGGCAGCCAAGTGGAGATTAAATTGAGATTTCTAAAATTATGTGAAGTTTGAAAGAGTGAATACAGAAAAACAGTATTTTGTTGGAGTCAGCAACGTTAAGAACATGAAGGGGGGGGGGGGTCAAGCAAAATTTCTTCACACAAAAAAATTCTTGCAACATGAAATGCTTTGCCACAGGAATAGTAGATGCGGAGACCATTCCATGTATTAAGTGAAACTGGATAAATACTTGAAACGCAATAAGACAGAAGATGATGGAGTGAGCAGGAGTAAGATTGGTTTAGGTTGTTCCAACAAAGATTGGGTACAATTTGAACAGACAGACATCTATGTCATAAAATTCTACAATAACCTCTTTGGTCCTGTACTCTATTTTCCTATTGGTTAAGCAAAGTGTGGTAGTGGCACTTTTTTTTAATGTTGTTGATCCAAAGCTGGCCTCAATCAGTCTACTCAGCTGTTCAAGTTGTGCTGAGATTTCTGAAAAATCAACAGAAATACTGAGAAAAAGGACTCGTACCAATTTGGCAAAAATATAGCCTCTTGGCCCTGGGCCAGTGGCGAAGAGATGGACACACCTATCATGGTAAGCTTCTGATTAAGGCTTATCTATGAGCTACACTGCTATTTGTTTACTTACCCAACATCCATAAGTCAGCTCTAGGGAAACAGAGCTAACTGATGTTTCCAATGTCCTATTATATATTTGTATGGGTTTTACAAAATAGACAAACAAAGCAGTCAATAACTCTACAATGTTTCAAAGACAGTCATGAAAAAATGTTGAAGACTTAAGGGGTGTAAAAGCAGATTCAAGTGCAGGTTTTATTATTGAACACAATTTTGAAATGTTTCATACACTATTTGACAACTTCTAAGTTAAAAATTGACTCTCAGTGTATTTCATTGAACCACAAAAAATTTATAGAGCTGAAACATTAACCCTGGGAGGAATCTTATAGGTGTCTGAGTCACCTGAGATTAGTATCAGAAACGTTCTTCCTAGGCAGTAACAAGCTGACAAATAAAAGTGATTATTGGATGCTAAACACCTTGTTGACAGCCCAATTCCTTCCTCCTGACTCCCCAAAGCCCATCCAACATCTGCAAGTCACAAGTCAGGAGTGTGATGGAATACTCCCCATTTGCCTGGATGGGTGCAGCCCCAACAACACTGAAGAAACTTGACACCATCCAGGACAAAGCAGCCCGTTTGATTGACACCACATCCACAAGCCTCCACTCCCTCCACCACCGACGCTCAGTAACAGCAGTGTGCACTATCTACAAGATGCATTGCAGAAATTTGCCAAAGGTCCTCAGACTGCACCTTCCAAACTCACAACCGCATCCAGCTGGAAGGACAAGGGCAGCAGATACATGGGAGCACCATCACCTTCAAGTTGCCCCCCAAGACACTCACCATCCTGACTTGGAAATACATCGCCGTTCCTTCACTGTCACTGGGTCAATATCCTGGAATTCCCTCCCTAATAGCATTGTGGGTCAACTCACAACAGGTGGACTGCAGTGGTTCAAGAAGGCAACTCACCACCACCTTCCCAAGGGCAACTAGGGACGGGTAATAAATGCTGGTCAGCCAGTGACCCCCTCATCTGACAAATGAATAAAAAAACTCACACCAACAGTCAGTTTTGTCTCTCACCAAACTTGCCAAACTAGCTAGACATTAAGAAAATGCAACAAGGAAACCAGAGAAAGTGCCTGGTGAAGTTGGCTTTCTGCTTAGTCCAAATCACCTGCATGTTGGACACCAGGCACCTACGCCTTAGACTCGTTCCATGGGTGCCAGTTACACACAGCCCACATCCACACACATTGGCACTGTTATTGCCTCTAGCAACCTTCATGGCACACATCTGATCCACATACAGGATGCTTCTCCATCTTGGGCTAAACCAGTAATTCTCATTGTAATACTGCAGCAAGGATAATGTGTGCTCAGGGACACACACCCAGCTCATGGGCTGGACCAGGCGGCTTCTCCAGCTTACTTCACACACTGTCATATTGCACACTTACTCTAATCATGTCTGAATACTCAGAGTATCCCTGCTTTGCCTTGTCATTTAGCGTTTTAATCCCTCAGCCAGAGATAAGAGGCTTATATTTCTTCTGAGATAGTAGGAACTGCCGATGCTGGAGAATCTGAGATAACAAGGTGTAGAGCAGGATGAACACAGCAGGCCAAGCAGCATCAGAGGAGCAGGAAAGCTAATGTTTCGGGTCAGGACCCTTCTTCAGAAATGAAGAAGAAGGGCCCCGACCCAAAACATCAGCTTTCCTGCTCCTCTGATGCTGCCTGGCCTGCTGTTTTAC
>NW_025970616.1:0-291 GCF_021869965.1 Rhincodon typus | reverse complement strand
ATGTTTTGGATTTAGTCTGGTGACCCCTCAGGTTCTCCTGTCAATTTCTGTTATCAAGTGTCTTATTTCAGATCCAGTAGACAGGACTGTGATTTTGCATTTCGACAACATGGATTTCACATTTCAACACCAGAACAATCTTTGGGTTGGGACCTCTCATTAAACAAAAATATGAATGCAAGTAACAGGGCCGGGTGGGTGGGGGAGGGGTTTGGTAGACTGGGGGCCATGAGTAGGTATGTGGGTGGCATGGGGAGTATGGGGCGTAAGGGGTGAGGACCAGAATGCCGA
>NW_025970615.1:0-11840 GCF_021869965.1 Rhincodon typus | reverse complement strand
AAGACACAGATACAAATCCCCTTTATTGGGGAATATTCTCTCCTTCCAAGCAGCTCTGCATTTTTCGCATTGTCTCAGATGCAATAATTTGAATGAGGTTCCCAACAGAATTTTAGTTGCTGCGCATGCGCTATCTCTCTTTTGCACAGCCTTCCACACTTTCCATACCTCCCACTGCCACCACCCCGCTTCCCTGCCCCGCAAGCCTGTGTTTGACAGAGAGCTGAAGAGCGCATTCGTGCTGTTCTCCCTCAGAACTGCCAGCCAGTGGAAGATGATTTACTGCAGCCGCCAATGGAGAGGGGCCGGTCCCGGGGGGACGAAACTGGCACAGCCTCTTGGGAGCTGATGGTCAGAATGGGCAGAAGCTGTTATTAAAACTCAGTGCTGCTTTCACATCCCGAAGCAACGGGAAAATCCTTACTTTACAAGAAAACTCACCTGATTTAGTGTTAACAGCTCTGTGCTGTTGCTGGCTCATTTCAAAGACACCTGAATGCGTGTATGAATCAGTTGGGCTAAGAGGAATGAGAGCTTCCCACAGGCGAAGTGCTCGTTCACTTTTTCCAAAAATGACCATTCTCTGTGACACCTTCCCAGGTTCTCAGTGAGGATTTTGGATTCAGGAAGATTCCTCACAAACCGTGTTTGCACCTCAGGTCTCGAGCGAATCCCCAACAGACAGATCCTAACGCGCAACAGAAGCAAAAACGACAAGGCGGACGCATTTCCACACACACCGAAGCACGAATGCTTTCTGTGAAACACCTCCAGTTCTCTGGGTTACGAACTACTCACACAACTGGCATCGGGGTAATTCCAAACTTCTCCTTCGAATGCGCTGAAGGTTTAGTGCAACGCCACTTACTGGAAACTGCTCAAGTCAGGAAATAAAAGAATAGAGTAAGAACGTCCCACGAAAAGTGAATCACAGTCTCGATTAGATTAGGTGTCCCTTCTGGTCACCAATGCGGGTGTGCCTGCACCGCAACGATTTCAGCGTATCAAGAAAGTGGCTCATCAGCTCCCTTCTTGAAGGAAGTGAAAGAAATTTCACATCTCAATTACCCTCCTTTTCACTAAAAAAAAGGCAAATATCTGCGAGTAGGTTCAATGCAGGATTTTGTTTCACAGCAGCAGCGAAATAACGATCTGCATTCACTTGCAGTGAAAGGGTGAGCAACGCAACTTGCCCGGAACATGAAGCAGCAGCGCAGCCTGCTTGTTCCTCCTGTCATGCTGGGGCAATTCCGCATGTGTTAACCACTACACCATGGAAACATGCCGTGGACGCTGATCCGATGAATTATTTGTGCTCTCCCACATAAAAGACTGCATTGGGCGAAACAAAACCCATCCGACGGAGCTCCGGTATAACAAATGGCAGTGGTGGGATTCGAACCCACGCCTCCTTAGAGACTGGAGCCTTAATCCAGCGCCTTAGACCGCTCGGCCACACTACCCGACAAGTGTGTTATGACATTTTCCAATGTTGCTACTGCACACTACTAAAGCGAAGGCACAGGGAAATGCTTGGAGGAACGCTATCCTCCTCGTCCATTTTCTTAACTGCTCGGCAATGCCCGGCTACAATATTAATTTCGCACCAGATGCCGATAGTTCTTCAATCAAAACAAATACCAACGGAAAGCTGAACGCATCTTGCGAGATTCGGTTGCGCAAAAAATGTCATGTGCCTGTGAGAAAGGATTTTCGTTTTTACCTTGATAAAGAACACATGACTGCACCACATTTCCGGGTTCACCCAGATCACTTCTGTCACACACGGAAAACTCACAATTTTTCCCCTCTTTTACCGAGAATGAAAATTTTAATGAATAAACCCACGCGGTCACAAAAGAAGATAATTTTCCTCGTCAATTGAGTAACGTTCAGGTCGACTCCACTGACGTTTTCCGTGGTATCCTCAGAGTCAGTTAATTCTGGTTCAGCTCCATTTGACATGGAGCCGCCCAGGAAGTGACCATTCTCATTCTGTGACTCTGAATATTCTTGTTGGTGCAGGATTGGAGTTGGGTTTGCCCCTCTAATAATCTTGTCATTTATTATACAAGCGGCTGCACGTACAAACTGATCTCTGGGATTTCCAGTGACGTGGAAACAATTTTCACTGCAAAACTGGAGACCAGTATTTTAATCAAAGCAGCAGAAGAGAAACCCTGCTTTCGGCATAGCAAAAGCTGCTAGTTTCACTGATAACGCTGGAGAGCTGTGCTTCACCTCAGAAAGCGAAGCTCTAAGAAGCAAAGACGCCCAGCATGGGGCGCGAAGTCACGACCCAGAGATTAAGAGTCGTACGATCTACCAATTGAGCTAGCCAGGCGTGACAAAATGCTACTTATTTTCCCATTTCACACCGTGCCAAATCCCCTGCAACTTCATTTCAATGTGCCAAAGATGATCCACCTCGAAAATCACAAGTTTCCAGTTCTTTCCTCTCAATCACAAATAACATCATTTACATCTTCCACTTTTCAGCTGTTACTCCTTCAGACCATTATAATCCATTTTCAATTAACATTCAAAATTCATATTTTAATGTCGGTGCCCTCATCCTTTAGCTGCCCATATGACTGTCAGTCATTCTGAGAGACGGTGAATCTGCTTCAATAAACCCAGTCATTTCTGTTACAGACTGTGTGAAATGGGTATCTGTCTGCCTAGTCTCACTCAATACTTTCAGCACTTTCTTTGCTCAGTACATCAGCAACTTCTGCAGCTTCGCATTTGGGGACTGGATTTTCGGAGTTCAGTTAAAAAGATTCGAAGATCAAGAAGAATTTGCTGCAGCCCTTGTGAAATGTAAAATGATTTTCGCCCTTTTTCACAGGAGAAGAACCGTTCATAAGGAACAGGTTTCCACTAGTTGTGCCAGTTGAGTTTTCCCAAGTGGAGCTAAGAGAAAATTCCACTCACCTGGAGATTGTGTCAATGCTGCTCTGGGGTTCACTGAGCGGGATGAAATGTCCCTGTTTTTACTTAAGCCTGTGCTCGATGGATGGGGAAGATTGGCCCTGGTTGTAGGATCTTGCCTTCCAGGGATGGGCAGCAAGCGGCTGATTGAAGATGCAGTGGCCACGTTCTACTGACAGCGGAGGATTGGAGAATGTGATGTCAAATCCTTCTGCTTGTCCCTGTCTCACTCAGCTTGGAGCTGGGGAAGAGACAAACATTGATGGGATTGTTTGATTCCAATCTCTTCGTAAACTTTTATGAATTAAATGTAAGTACATAGCTGGTTTAATTGTTAAATCACAATGTTGAGAATAACTGCATTAAAACCTGTATGTTTGGGGTCTGACTGGAAAACAGTGGAGCTGACAAAGTTTCGAAGCTATCTCCTGAAGGCACAATCCCGATTGGCAATCTTCTGTATCACCGAAAACGTGAAAAGGTAGTAAAACAAAAGAGGCTGCGCTCTTGGGTAGTCTCGGAACACCAATCTTTCTCTAAATAACCGAATGCACTGACCAATTGCAAAACAGAAGCTATTAACATGAAGATCTGCCAAAGCTCCTCATGCAGGGAGTCAGCCTCGTTGCGCAGCTGGAGGTCTCTCAGTTTTCAGCGCCTATCTCCAGTTTATGTGTGATGCTTACATGCAGTAGAGTTGTGGCGTTAGCACGAACATGAGCAACAACGGTAACATTCACAGCGTGAACCACCAGCAAAGATAACCACCGTCACTGTTTCACTTCAATTGTCCCCGCTTTGTGAGGCGGTGAGTTTTACTAGCAAAGAAAACACATTTGTCATCAGGAGGCTGCTTCAGGGTCTCCTCTTTTACAGCTGGATTCGTCATGAAGTTCCTTTCTGCTCTTCACAAGCACTTCTGCTTCTCCTTTACTTGTATTCTAATCCCTTCATTCTCAGTTTGGACGGAATAACGAGGTGAGGCAGGATAAAATGCAACCTTACCGTGGAATGTTGTGGTCATGGCACAGAGATCACGAGCTGATCACTCTCATTCTCTGCTGTCATCATTCAAACATTTTTACACCAACAGTAAATTCATCGCTATAATCCTATAATTGTGGCAGTATTGTTTTTTTTTCTGGTGGATTCGGAATTTCATTTTGAATTCTGAAGATTCATAATCTTTTGTGACAAGAAATGTCTCCTTACGTCAGTCATAACTGACAGACACATTATCCGAGGAATATGAATCCAGTACTAAACATTCCATTCTCAAAGTGTCTCCGAATTTCAGACTTTACACAGAGCATAAATGGGAAATGAGGGCTATATACAGATGGAGTGTCGGATAATGTGAAAGAGGGCCAGGTGGATACACAGAGACAAAGAGAGACAAGTAGAAGCATGTATTCTGGTAGACACTGAAAGGACCAATTCTCCATTCGACATGGCTGCTAACTGACAGAAAGGAAAAGAAAAAAAAGCAGAGGATTTCACCACCTCAGGGCAACAGAAGGAGCATTAGTGCTGATCAGGTCCCTTTAAAGTTGAAAAGTTAACGCTTGTAAGCTAATGAGAGAGTGTGATTTTGATAAATACGCTGATTCGAAAGATAAAGTTAATAATGTCTCCCGGCATTATACTATAGAAATGCACAGTTAACCTGGCAGTGACGAACGGTCAGTGGATCCGAAACGTTAAATCCGTTTCCCTCTGCAGATGCTACCATGCCTGCTGAGTTTCTCCATCAATTCCTGTTTTTGTGTCAGATTGTCGCAGCTCTTTGTTTTATGTTAATTGATAACTGTTGGGACAAAACAGATGAGGTGTCAGCTCCTGAAAAATCAGTCAGAAGTGCCATCACCACCATAGAGTAGTACAACAGAACTTCTGTCCCCTTATGGGGAATCGGTCTCGGGCCGCAGTAGTGAAAGCGCCGAATCCTAACCACTAGACCACCAGGGAACACGACCAAAAAAGTCGTGTCTTTTCTTAGTGACCTGCTTTTGCGTTTTCATGTGTGATCATTTTCGCTGCAGATCGGTTTCTCCATCTCCAATTTTCTTTTTCCAGCGTGGAAGAAGACCATTCGGCCCATCGTTTCAGTGCAGGTCATCAAAACCCATACATTCTAGTCCTAGTTTCCAGCATTTGGCTCATAGCCTTGTGTGCTCTGACTTTACAAGGCAAATGTCAATGAGTTTATCTCTGTAATCTCACATAATACAACAAATGGGACTGAAGTTTGAGATGGTAAAACTCTATTAATACCTCCTTGAGGAACTCATCTTCATTTTCACCCACAGAGGGAAACACACAGACACATCCCCGAGAGTGACAGAGACCTCAGGATTATACCTGCTCCATGTACTTCACGTCCGCTCTCCGTCCCCACACACTAGTTTCTGCGACAAAAGGCAGTTTTAGGTGGATCACAAATGAATTCTCCAGACAATGAGAACTATTTCCGTGAACTGGGATATAAAATGGACAGTGAGCTGAAATAGTTCCACAGGCTGCTCACGTGCAACTTTCAATTTCGAAAACTCATCAAACCAGGTACTGCAGCTCCTGGGAATCTCGGCAGAAATCCCTCACTAAAAGCAACTGACACACGACAGACTCTAAACACTTTCATGTCGCATTTCTTTCTGTCTGTGTCCCTGTCTCACCTCTCGCTCTCTTGACCGTCCAGCTCCGACGTCAATGAGATGCTTGATACAAACACAGGCAGATTGTGAAGTCAATCTTTACCTTGACAGCAGGTCCAGGGAATGTTTGGGTCAAGGAAGGAAGAGAAAAAAAATGGGTTTGCACACGGCTGGGCATAGATACATCAGCATTGCATCTTCCTGATTCTCCCAGATACTGATTCCAGGAATATGCATAGTGCCAGTTATCCCCAATCCCCATGGATAACGTGTCTAACAGCCAGATCAGGGGAGAGTCGGTTCGACCCCTTCCTGGCTCCGGTGCATTTTGCAAACGTTGTCCTATCACTTCACAGCTGAGCTGACCACAGCTGGTCATAGAGGTCTCCAGCAAAGAAAATGACGCTTCAGCCCATCATGTCTGCACTAGGTGAACTCCAGCCTCTGACTGCTCCAGTCTCACTGCCCAGCACTTGGCTTATAGCCTCAACAAGATGAGCAATGGAAATGTCCACCTAAATTATTCAGTCAGAACTGCAGATGCAAGAGTCAGAGATAACACAGTCAAGGGAGCTGGAGGAACACAGCAGGACGGGCAGCATCAGAGGAGCAGGAAATTTGATGCTTCAGGTGGGGATGCGTATGAGAGTTTCTTCTTGTTCTGTTCTGAGAGGCAGTAAAACGCATGTTCCTACTGTTGGCGATTTGAGTGAAATGGTTTTGCCCCCAACCTCCTGTGATTCCGTTCGCGCACAAGAAGACGGGAACCGAACTCCTTTCTTATTAACCTGAAACACTCAACCGCAGTCGCAAATATTCGAACCTACACAGAACACTCCAATGTCTTTCCTGTCTATTGCTTTAGCCACTAGCGCGCCTCCCTTTTTCAGGTCTTTCTGCCTGTGGGGCTGAGGAAGACTGAATCATTACGAGGTTTGTTTGAATCCAATCATTTCTCAGATTTCTGAAGGATTAAATTCAGTGCATGATGGGTCTGATTGTTTCATCCCAATAGATGGGATAAATATCCATTTAAACACAACAGCATAAATTTCAAGAAAAGCTCAGCAGATCTGGAAGAGAGTCAGAGCCAACGTTTCAGAACTCTGTTTTCTCCCACAGGTACTGCCAAACCTGCTGAGTTTCTCCAGCAGCATCTGTTTTTGTTTCAGACTCCCAATATTCGCAACTCTCTACGTTAGACATTAAAGCAACATTGAGACACCTTTGTGGTTACTCACTGGATAAGATTTCCATTTGAGGAACACTTTCCTAACCGTATTAAAAACCCGGAACTGCGTAGCAAAGAAAACTTCAATCATTCGTTCGTGTGTGGCCTCGAATGGTCGACTTCTCATTTAATACCCGAACACTTTGACCACTTACGTCTCAGAGTTTAACTACCAGTAACTTGCACGATCCCTTAAAGTAGGATCTTAGTGAATTCAAGCTTCAGCCAGCCTCTCTTGGAATGACAATTGTTCTCTATCAGTTTTACTTTTCCGAAATGAAGCCTGCCATATTCATTGTGGAGACATGGGAACAGTCTGATCCTACCCTCCGCAGACACATCCATGTCACCGGGAACCGCTCTCCTACATCCAGGGCCGTCTCCCTTCGAGCCTTTCAGTGTCTTGTCTATTCCCGAGTTTTCTCATTGTCTCGGAGCCGAGATGAAGTTTTGAATCCCTGATGTGCAGGAAGGAGAATTCTTTCAATGTCTCAGGTCAGTTCATGTCCCGAGAACATCAGAGTCAATGTCCCGGCCCCTTAAAGGAGGGGCAGGTGTCTCGACTGTTTGTGGTCAGTCGGAAAGTTCACCCTTCAATCTCCTGTGATTCCGGTTCCCAAGCGTTTCTAAAGATTCGCAAAGTTGGAGTCAAGGTTTTCTGTTTTTCCTCCCTATCATTCCCCCCACCCTCCGCCACCAACTGACAATATTTTCCCAAAATCTCTTTACAATCCTCCGCCTTGCAACATGTCCAGGGATGAGGAAATACCATTTAATGAAGGGATTCCCGACGTCGGAAATGTTCCCTTCGGAGCAAAGAAGTTTAGGCGGAGATTTCCTGGGGCTGTTTATAACAGTGGGGAAAGGGGTGGTGGGGATGAGTGGGATGATGTCGGGAGAAACTGTAGCCACTGACCAGGTTCAGTTACCAGGGAACTGGGATTCAAGATAATTAAAGCAAGATCATTTATGTAGATTAAACGCAGAGAATACTGCAGAAACTAAACACGTTTAGTGGATCTGTCGAAAGAGAAACAGAGGCAAGGTTTTGAGTATGACAGCATTCTTGTTCAGAACTCGTGTTTTCTGAATGTCAATAAATAACCAGACTCTGAAGTGGGTTTATGAGATGGATTTTCCAGAATTTGAGAGATCACTCATTCAAAAAAGCGCATGTTGAGGATGCGTAGTCAGCAGGATTCAAACCTGCGCGGGGAAACCCGAATGGATTTCCTCAGCCAACAAGGTGCAAGGCTGGATGAACACAGCAGGCCAAGCAGCATCATAGGAGCAGAGAGGCTGACGTTTCGGGCCTAGACCCTTCACCATCGCCTTAACCACTCGGCCACAACTACAGGGGTGAAGGTACTTTTTGATATTTCTCATAGAATGGTTCCAACAGGAAAGAGGGGCATTCGGTTTGTCTTGGCCGTGCCACGATCCTTATATTTCTTGTCGCGCGATATTTGATCAGAATGGAGGAGGATGCTGGGAGATTGAATTGAACGACATTATTGAGAACGAGAGTGAACATATGATGCTTTCGGACTACTCCCTGTTTTAACATTGATTTCAGCCAAACGTTAGGAATGTTTTCATTGTTAACACAGTGGAGCTGGAGGAACACAGTAGGTCGGGAAGCATTCAGAAATGGGGGAGGGGGAAGGGAGCTCAGAAATTAATAGAGAGGAGGGGTGGGGCTGGGAAGGTCGGTGGGATGGTGGTAGGTGAGTGGAGGTAGGCATTGTTGGAGATTGGTCAGTGAGGTGGGAGAAGCAGACAGGTGGGAGAGAAGATGGACAGGTTGTGTCAGGTCAAGGAGGTGGGGATGAGAGGAAGGGTTGGTCATGAGATGAGGCCAGGGTGGGAAGATTTAGAAACTGGTAAAGTCCACAATGAGACCATTGGATTGTAGTCTCCCAAGGCCTATCACAGGCCACTCACCTATCACCATCCCAGCCTCACCCCTCCTCTCTATTTATTTCAGAGCTCCCTTCACCCTCCCCCAGTCCTGAAGAAGAGTCCCGATACGAAACGTCAACTTTCTAGCTCCTCTGATGTTGTCTGGCCTGCTGTGCTCTTCCAGCTCCACACTGTGTTATCGCTAACTCCAGCATTGGCAGTTCTTAATATCTCTGAGTGAATGTGAAGGATCGATTTCCATGAGCAGAGAGATTAGTAGTCAGGGCAATGGATCTCGAAAGAAAGACGTCTTTGTATTTTGAAAACACCTTTCACCACCATCTAAATCACAGCTAATGAGCTAACTTTCGAAGCAGATTCGTCATTGGCCAATCTAATGTGCAAATCAGGGCAGTTTGTTTAACCAGAGGTTAAAAATGAAAATGTTTCAAATACTCACAATTGCCGCTGGATACGCCATGAGTTCATACTTAACTTCAGGTGTTTTCTGTGCTCTGATTTACACCCAGGTGCGTAATCTCAAGGGAAAGGGTTGTCCATTAAGACAGAGATGAGGAGGATGTTCTCCCGCTCAGAGGGTAACAAATCTTTGGAATTCTTCCAACAGAGTGCTGTGTATTCAAGGCTGAGACAGACAGAGATTTAGTCATTTAGGGATTCAGGGACCATGGTGATAAGGCAGAAAAGTGGAGTGGAGGATTATCAAATCTGCTATGATCTCAATTAAAGATGTAATTGACCTGATGGGCCAAATAACTTCCATCTATTTCAATGTTTTACCTGTCACTTGAAAAATGCTCGAGACCATTGCAAAGGAAGAAATAGAGGACGTTTAGAAAAGGTTATTGCAGTCAAAATGAGTCAACAACGTTTGTTGAAAGGCGGATCACATTTGACAATTTTGCTGGAGTTCTTCGGTAATATTCCAAGCACAGTTGGTAAAGGAGCCAGTAGATGAAGTGCATTTGAACTTTTAGAAGGCACTCAATAAGATGTCATATAAAAGGTCACTGCACAGGTAGGAGTTTACAGTCTAAATGAGGACGGGCTGCGTCTTGTTTCAGTAATAGAAGAGTCAGAATCGGGATTAATGGATACTTTTTGAGTTGGAAAGATGTAATTTGTGGAGTGCCAGAATGGTCAGTTATAGGTTTGCAATTATTTATCTCTATATTAATGATTTGGAGGAAGTAGCAGAACATAATGTATCCAATTTTACAGAAGATACAAAATAGGTAGGAGTGCATGTTATGATGAGGACATGGGAATCTGCAAAGGGATACAGATAAGTTGAGTGAGTGGTCAAAACCTTGGCAGATGCAGTTTCATGCTGGGAGAGTGAGGTTATGTATGTCAGTAGCAAGAGTGAAAAGGCAGGCTACCATTAAAGAGAAACATCAAAAAAGTTATGGTGCAGAGGAATCTGGGTGTTCTTGTGCATGAAACAAACAAAGGTTAATGATATTTATTTTTTGGCAAATTAATGGCCTCCTTTCCTTATGCTCACAATGAAAGTGATGGTTTCCCAGGAAAAGACTGAAACTAAGTAGCCTGTAAATTAATCGAAAACCAAGATATATCTAGTGTTGTTCTATAAGACATATTTGATGTATTGTTTGTGGTTCTGCAAACTTTATTTGCAATAGAGCCGGGAGTGGGAGGGGAGAAATTAAGGTCACCTCTGATTATTGCCGTCCCTTTATCTCTCACACACAATATCTTTTTCTTATACATTTTGTTTCATATTGTGTATTCTGTTAGTGGGCTTGTAAACTACACGCACTGGTGACTTCTTTCCTCATTATTCCTCATCTCTACCCAAACAGATTCTACACCCTTATCTGCTCAATCAAGGTAATCTATAACCATTGAACAAATGTCATCACAACCTCAGCATTTCACATGCCTCTGTATGCCTTCTTGCAATATTAATTGATCCTCTACTGAGTTAATATTGCACATATTAAGAGAAAAAAATGGGGTCAATAAACACTACTGTAATTCGGATTTGAGCCAAGGTTGCTCTGGCTACAATGTCGAGTACTGACCACGAAGCTTCACAACGAGCACCGAGGAAACACAAAATAAGCACAGTGCTGGAGGGCACGCCAGGAGGAGCACCAGAAACACAACAGAAATTCTTGCCAAATAGCACAATGAATGAATGGAGAAAGTCAATGGAATTCAGGGCCATGGAGGATGTGAATGCCCGGCACTCAAATTGTACAAAACTGAGATTGACAGATTTCTATCGATTAAAAACATCAAGAACTCTCGGGATAGTGCAGAAAAATGGCATTGAAGTAGGAGGTCGCCCATGATTTCATTGAATGGTGAGTCAGGCTCTATGGGCTCAGTGGTTGTATTGCATTTGTTATGATTCAAATTGAAAACTTTTTTTCTTATTTTCACTTGGTAAATGTAAATCATATTCAGGTGGAAATAGTATAGTTTTTTCTGGGCTACGACCTTGGATGTATTTGCACAATCAAGTTTTACATCGGCTACTTCACTGGTTCTCTCACTCAGGGAAGGAAACACTGCTGCAGACGATTACATAATTCCAATTCCCAGGCCCGAAACCAGAAAAACTCGGTGGCCTCACCACGAAGATACAAGCTGAGCTTTTCAGCTGGTTTCATATTGTTCAATTTCCTGCAAATACGCACAGATCATTAAAGTAATCTAAAATACCGGAAAATAATGGGATATACAGTGTATTGAGTAGGCTCGAGTTTATCTCAAGTTGTGGAGAAAAAGCAGGAAAGTGGAGTTGAGATTTATCAGAACAGTGGTGATCTCATTGAGTAGCTGAGCGGACTTGATAAGGTGAATGGCAGTTCCCTGAGGACAAATATGCTTTCTTTGCCAACGAAACTCACCGCATCACAAAGTCGGGGCTGTCAAAGTGGAGCAGTGACTGTGATTATCTTTGCTGGCTGTTCGCCTTGTGAATGTTACCATTGCTACTTATATTTGTGTTAACATCATAACTATAGCATGTAAGAGTGACATGTGTCAGGGGCCAGTAGCACAATGTCGAACATGCCCAATTACAGGCCAGAAGTTTGTAGGTTCGACTCCTACCTGGCTCCAGT
>NW_025970614.1:0-11840 GCF_021869965.1 Rhincodon typus | reverse complement strand
TTCCTGCTCCTCTGATGCTGCCTGGCCTGCTGTGCTTCTCCAGCTCCAAACTGTGTTATCTCTGACTCTGGCATCAGCAATTCTTACTATCTCTCAGTAATAGTGGTGTTGTGCATTTTGTCCACTGGAGGCCATTGTACACACACATACCAGCAGAGGGAGTCTGCTAAAATGGGATGATAAAGAATCCATGTTTAGCAGCTGGTGTAGTTCTAATTCTGACTGTCTCTGACTGAATATATAACTGTTTCTGCATCAAGGATGTCACAACCGGTTGGGGGTGTCAACAGTTTATATATAGAGAAAAAAACAACTGCTGTAAATCTGCAGTAGCAGAAAACTAAACACAATTTACTAGATGTTCAGAGCTTGTGGGCATGTCCTGCACTCGAGGGGACATTCATAGAATCCTACAGTGGGGAAGCAGGCCATTCAGCCCATTGAGTCCACACTGACCCTCTGAAGAGCATCCCACCCAGACCCACACCCCCTACCTCATCCCTGCATTTCCCAAGTCTAACCCACCTCGGCTGGGCACTCTGGGTAATTTAACACGGCCAATCCACCCTAACCTGCACATCTTTGGACTGTGGGAGGAAACCGGAGCACCTGGAGGAAACCCACGCAGACACAGGGAGAATGTGCAAACTCCACACAGACAGTCGCCTGAGGGTGGAATCGAACCTGGGTCCCTGGCGCTGTGAGGCAGCAGTGCTACTGAGGTACTGTGCTGCCCCTATTGGAGGATGTTGGAGGGCACTAAATTAAGAAGACAGAAAGTAAGGAGGCATGGGATTCAGGGAAATTTGGCTGTCTGGATACAGAATTGGCTGTCCAATAGAAGACAGAGGGTGGTAGTAGATGGAAAGTATTCAGCCTGGAGCTCAGTGACCAGTGGTGTGCCACAGGGATCTGTTCTGGGGCCTCTGCTCATTGTGATCTTTATAAATGACTTGGATGAGGAAGTGGAAGGGTGGGTTAGTAAGTTTGCCGATGACACGAAGGTTGGTGGAGTTGTGGATAGTGTGGGGGACTGTTGTATGTTGCAACGGGACATTGACATTTGCAGATCTGGGCAAAGAAGTGGCAGGTGGAATTCAATCTGGAAAAGTGTGAAGTGATTAATTTTGGAAGGTTGAATTTGAATGCAGAATACAGGGTTAATGGCAGGATTCCCGGCAGTGTGGAGGAACAGAGGGATCTAGGGGTCCATGTCCATAGATCCCTCAAAGTTGCTACCCAGTTGATAGGGTTGTAAAGAAGGCGTATGGTGTGTTGGCTTTCATTGGCAGGGGAACTGAGTTTAAGAGCTGCGAGGTTATGCTGCAGCTCTATAAAACTCTGGTTAGACCAGACTTGGAGTATTGTGTTCAGTTCTGGTCACCTCATTATAGGAAGGATGCGGAAGATTTAGAGAGGGTGCAGAGGAGATTTATCAGGATGTTCCCTGGACTGGAGGGCAGGTCTTACGAGGAAAGGTAGACGGAGCTAGGATTTTTCTCATTGGAGCAAAGAAGGATGAGAGGTGACTTGACAGAGGTGTACAAGATGATGAGAGGCATAGATAGAGTGGATAGCCAGAGACTTTTTTCCAGGGCAGAAATGACTATCACAAGGGGACATAATTTTAAGGTGATTGGAGGAAGGTATAGGGGAGACGTCAGAGGTAGGTTCTTTACACAAAGAGTGGTGGGTGTGTGGAATGCGCTGCCGGTAGTGGTGGTAGAGTCAGATACATTAGGGACATTTAAGCGACACTTGGATAGGCACATGGAGGATAGTAAAATGAAGAGCATTTCAAACTTGCTCCACCATTCAATGAGATCGTGGCTGATCGGTTCATTTTTCAAATTCCACATTCTCATCCATCCTCGAAAACCACTGACTCCCCTGCCTAACAAGAATCTAATTACTTCCACCTCGAAAATATTCAATGGCCCCTTCTCCAGTGCCAGGCAGAGGGTTCGAAACTTGCACAATCCCTTGGAGAGAAGAGCTTTCCCCTCATCTCCATCCTAAAAGGGGGTCCCTAACTTAAAAACAGCACCCCCAATTCCTGGAGTAACACACAAGAGGCAACATTCCACGTGCACCTTGTCAAAATCATTCAGGATCTTATACATTTTCATCAAATCATCCTTTGCTCTACGAAACTTCAAAGGAAACAAACCTAGCCTGTCCAACCTATCCTCACAGAGCAGCCCACTCTATAGAACAAGTTCTGTACAGAGATGGTGAAAGCAGACCATATTAATTAAATCAAATGCACATTAAATTTCTTTTAGAAAATAGTATTTTGGGCCCATTACAAATGGGTGATTGGACACATGATGCTTGACTGAGCGCATCGCTGCCTGGGAAACGAACTGGAATTGGATTTTGGAATAAATACAGATAATGCTGAAAATACTCAGCAGCTGATGGTCATGTGCACAGAGAGAAACAGAGTTCATATTGAAGCTAGAATTGCATTACTAGAAAACCATAGAATATAGGAGCAGAATTAGTCCATTCAGCCCACTGCATCTGCCCCACCATTCAATATGATCGATATGTTTCTCAATCCCATTCTCCCGCCTTCTCCTAATAATCTTTGATCCCCTTACTAATTAAGAATCTATCTCTATCTTAAGTATACTTAATGACTTGGTCTCCGCAGCCTTCCGCTATATTTGTTTGTGCAAAAATTGCCTGAATATTTGAGGCAGAATGAGATCCAGGCCTTTAAGGGCAGAGTGGGATTAATTCCAGTTTGCTTCAGCTAAGGGTCTGCAGAGCTACAATAGACTTAATGGCCTCCTGCTCAGCTGTACACCTCAAAATGCCCTTTTGTTGGTAAACTTCGACGAAGGCCCAAAGCTCATGGTGGTTTATAGGGAGAAGGCAGGAGAATGGGGTCGTGAAACATATCAGCCATGACCAAATGACAGAGCACGCTCAATAGGCCAAATGGCCTAATTGTGCGCTTACATCTCATGGTGTTGAGGTGCAGCACACTGCTATGGTTGAGCAGGGTGAACTGAAATTCTTTTTTAAATGCCCTAAACTCCTCACCTTTTCTGCTGCTTTTAAACCAAGCATCACAGAAAACAAAATCAGGCAGCACTTTCTCATACAAGTATTGGAAAAATGGAAGATTTTCCCTAGAAGGTTCCAGAAGCTGGACATCAATTGAAGACTGAGCTTGATGAAGTCGTCCTGGGATATGGATCTAAGGCGGGCAGATGAAATTCAGACACAAATCATCCTTGGCTCTAAATGAATGGTGATCAGGCCTGAACAAACTGTGCCTTAATTCCCCAAATGCCAGCATGGCTCAAGACTTAGTTGGCACAGAATGACAAAATACCATGGATTGTTTGCAGAAGTTTACTCACTGGAAGTGCATGTAGAGTCATAGAGTCATGCACCACGGAAACAGACCCTTCAGTCCAACCAGTTCATGCCAACCATAATATCAACCTTAACCTGCCTGAGTTGGCCCATATCCCTTCAAACCTTTCTTATTTATATACTTATCCAAATGCCTTTTGAATATTGTAACTGTATCTGAAACCACCACTTCCTCTGAAAGTTTATCCACAAACAAACTACTCTCTGCGTAAAAAAGTTGCCTCTCGGGTCCTTTTTAAATCTTTCTCCTCTTACCTTAAAAATATGCCCCTTAGTCTTGAAATCCCCCAAACTAGGGAAAAGACACCCACCAATCACTTTATCTATGCCCCTCTTGATTTTATAAATCTCTATAAGGTCAACCCTCAGTCTCCTACACTCCAGTGAAAAAAAGCCCCAGCCTGTCCAGTCTCCCCTTATAACTCAAACCTTCCATTCCAGGCAATATTCTGGTAAATCTTTTCTGAACCCTCTCCAGTTTAATAACATTCTTCCGATAACAGGGCGACCAGAACTGGACATAGTACTCCCGAAAAAGCCTCGTCAAAATGAACAGACAACAAGGAGAAGGTTAATGTTTGTGATCTTTGGGTAAAGGTGAAGTTGCCGTAGTTTTACCAGATCATAGGGCTGCTCTTTCATTAGACAGACAACTGGTGGTGGTTTAACCTGAGGGTCACTATGTTTCAGGTGAGGGGTGGGGTTGAGAAGGAGAGTCCTTCAGGGTAACCTCAGTCAGTGGGGGAATTGAACCTGTACTGTTAGCAGCACAGACCAGCTATCCAACTGATGGAGCCAACCAGCACCCCCCACGAAACTAACAGACCCACAGTTGGTCCCTTTAAATACTCTTAACCAACCTGTCCAGCCACACCTCTGGAGCAGGTTGGGCTTGAGGACATGCCTCCTACCCCAGAGGTAAGGACACTACCATTGCACCATAAGAGTCCCTGCTAATGGAGCAGCTCTGAGTCTATGTCTTGTGAGCAAAACAACATGTTCATACAGAATTAACAACTCCGTTCTTTTTATGTAAGGGTGTCCTGAATAAATAGGGCAAGAGAGAGCTTCATTTGCAATTAGATTAACAGTAATGAAGACACACAGTAACTTATGGAGAAATTATGACAGAAAATAGACATTGATAAGATAGTCGTTGCTCGAAATTATGGTACAGAAAAGAATTCTTTAACAAGAATTTCAAATTAACTCCTTGAAGACAGCAAGTCCTGAAGATTGTCAAATACAGAATGAGGGAGCCGTGCAAAGTTCCCTAAATAAAGGCTTAGATTTCAAAAGCATGCTATTGCCTAGAAAATGATGGCAGACTTGTTGAGAATATTTAATTCTAGGTAGTTATTGAGTCTTTAAGTTATAGGCAGAGGCTAGATAGGCTGGGACTTTTTCACTGAAGCATAGGATGTTGAGGGGTCACCTTATAGAGGTTTATAAAATCATGAAGGATATAGATAAGGTGAATGGCAGGTGTCTTTTCCCTGGGGTAGGGGAGCTCAAGACTATGGGGCTTATTTTTAAGGTGAGGGCAGAAAGATTTAAAAAAAGACATGAGGGGCTTTTTTTTTAACACAGAGAATGGTTCGTGTGTGGAATGAACTTCCAGAGGAAGTAGTGGGTGTGGGAACAGTTACAACATGTAAAAGACATTTGGATGAGTACATGGATAGGAAGGGTTTGGAGGGATATGGGCCAGGAGCGGGCAGGTAGGACTAGTTTAGTTTGGAATTACGGTCGGCATGGACCAGTTGGACCGAAGCGTCTGTTTCCATGCAGCCTGCCTCGATGACTTTGCAAGGGAAATCATGGTGTTGATGCGAATGTAGTGGAGATTTATTAGAAGGGTAATAGGAAAAGGATACTAGTTAGCTGGACAGCAAAAAGCTCCCAACAGTGTGGGTTCAATTCCCATGACAGCTGAGGTTACCATGAAGGACTCTCCTTATTCAACCTTCCCTCACCCAAGGCATGGTGACCCTCAATAGTAGGAGTATCTCACTCTCTCATGAGAAAGCACCTTTGGGACTATGGAGGGCTTACTGGAGGGAGAAGACAGTGTAGAATCTGAGCTTGTTCTCCTTAGAGCAGGACAGGTTAAGGGAAGAATTGTTTGACACGAAAATGGGGCTTGATAAGGAAAAGTTAGTAAGAAGAGGGTGTAGATTTAAAGGAGAGACAAGAATCCTTTCAGCAAGTATCTGGAATACACTGTTTGAAAGGCCAGCTGCTTCAGTTAAGATTTTCAAAATGATTTGAATCTGTATTTGATGACGAAAAAGTGATTTGATTTGTTATTGTCACATGTACTGAGATATGGTGAAATGTACTGTTTTGCGTCCTAGACAGGCAAATTACACCATACATAAGGACATCAGGGTAACAGAACCGAATGCAGAATATAGTGTTAGAGCCACAGAGAAGGTGCAGAGAAAGATCAATTCTAATATATGAGAGAAACTAAAAGAACTGTGGATGCTGCAAATCAGACACAAAAATAGAAATTGCAGGAAAAGCTCAGCAGGTCTGGCAGCATTTGTGGAAAGAAATCAGAGTTAACGTTTCGGGTCGAGTGACCTTTCCTCAGAAAGTCTAATAAAAGGGTAGAAGAGAGTATAACTGGGGTGGGAGGGGTCTTCGATTATGTTGGCTGCTTTCCTGAGGTAGTATAGTAAGTACTGATGGAGTTAATGGATGGAAAGTTTGTTTTTGTGATGGACTGGGATGTGTTCACAATTCTCTGTATTTCTGTTGGTCTTGGGCAGAAGAGTTGCCATACCAAGCTGTGATGCATCCAGATTGGATGCTTTCCATCGTGCATCTATTAAAAATTGCTAAGAGTCACTGTGGACACAGTGAATTTCCTTCGCCTTCTGAGGAAGTAGAGGCGTTGGTGTGCTTTCTTGACTGTAGCATTGACATGGATGGACCAGGACAGATTTGGTGATACAGATTTTTGGTGACTTGCAGGGAAGTGAGAAATGTCAGATGGCAACATGGCAGTAGAGTAGGACTTCTGAAGCCAGAACTTGTCCACTCCGTCTGTTTTTCTTATCATTTCTTTCACATTTTCCTTTCTCTTTTCTTGTTTTTTTTTTCCCTTTTTTGCCCTTTTGTTTTACTTACCTCTCGTCGAGGAGCTCAGTCGTGGTGACGGCACTGGGGAGCGACCCCGGCTCGATCGCACGGCAGTGAGTTCTGGGTTCCCAGCGCCTTCTACATCATCACGGTGGTCCCAGGCTAAGGCCGCTTCATGGCTGCCGTCCCCCCAGCGGCATCTGAGTGCCAGCACAGATTCACGGAAAGCGGAGGTGAAGTTGGGTCTAGCAGGAGACCTGGCAGCATCAGCAGAGGCTGCATCGGCAAGGTGGGCCCAAAGCAGGCTCAGAACGGCAGCAGAGATGAGCTTGTGCCGATGCAGCACCAGTGGCATCTGGATGGGCAAGGTCCAGTGAGGACGCATAGCAGCGAGGGCACTGATGGGGGCAAGAAAGCGCCAAAGGGTGGGCAACTTCCATTCCAGCGCGGTGAAGGGGACACATGCCTGGCCACCAGGCCCATGGCGGGTCACTTAACCAGAATGACTGCAAAGTCGAACATTTTTTCTTTATTTTTCTGCCTCTGTGTGTTTCAGTTTATTTTTCAGTGTTTAAGATGGCGCCAGAGAGTCGTGGCATTATGCAACACTTTTCACTGTATTTTGTTAACAAAATACACGTGACAATAAATAAATCAAATCAAATCAAAAATTGAACAGGTCTTTCAAAGAGCCAGCAAGACATAATAAGCCAAATGGTTTCCCTCTGTAATGTAGGGATTCTGTCATTTGCCACCAGCACACTAGTATCTCGTGGTATAATATCTTTCTTGTCAATGACCACATAAACACACAAAGCCATAAACATCCCTTGGCAATTTAGAATCCAGTTACATCCAGCATGGACCACAGAATGCATAATTAACCAATGATGATTATCGTTCACTAATTTATCAGTCATTAGTAGTAATTAGGGGCCAGTGACCTTTCTCTCTGATCACAGCCAACTTTCCGAGGAGTTAAATGTTGTGAACTCAGCTCCACATAGACTGATGCTTCCCTCCTGCTCTGGCAGATGTGAGAGGATACGTGTGCCAAATTACTTATTCAAAGGTTCCAACTTGGATATAGAAGCGGACTGAATGGGAACAGAAATATCAATAATCGACAACAAGGGTTCTTCAGTGGCAATTTTCTTTTCCACCGCCAGAGCGAGGCATTTTGTTGTCGAGGCATATTTTTGAATTTTTTTCAAAATTTCATCAGAATTATGCCTGTGAGTTAGCTTGAGTGCACACTCTGTACATACAGAGACAACATGACTAGTGTTCACTCTCTCCTTTGTCGTATCTGCCCCTGCCTCTGAACAGTTGGGCTGACTGTGCCATTGAGGATTTGGCCTCAGAGCAGGAACATTTTGTTTCATTTGTCTGAGGGATGACACTGATAAAGCCAACGTTTGTTTTCCGAACCTGACCGCCTTTTAAAAGGTGGTGCTGTGTGCAATTCAGTGGTTTGCTCAGCCTTTAAAGACAGTAGTTAAGAGTCGACCACATTTGCTGTGGGCCTGGAGTCACGTGTAGGCTGGACTAGGTAAGGACAGCAGATTTCCTTTCCCAAGGGATCTGAGTGAACCAGATGAATTTTTAGTACAACCCCACAGTTTCATGATCACCATTACTGATGATAACTCTTTATCTCACATCTGCTGAAAGAATTGAATTGAGTTTTCCCACAGCTGCCTTTGGTGACATGGATTCCTTGTCTCGTATTTTTACTAGTGCAGTGCCATTCACTAATCTAATGCAACTGAGATGCTAGCTAAGCCAATTCAAGGGTGGTTTGAGTGTCAAGCTCATTTGAGTGGGTGTGGAGTCTTGTATAGGCCAGAAACAATAAGGATATTTCATTAAAATCAGATGGTGTTGTAAGATAAACAGTTAAAGAGATTATCTTTCCTATGGACCATCCATCGGCCCGAGAATTCTGAGTCATAGAGTTGTACAATATGGAAACAGACCCTCTGGTCCAACTCGTCCATGCTGACCAGATATCCTAATCTTACGCAGTCCCATTTGCCAGCATTTGACACATATCTCTCTAAACCCTTCCTTTTCATGTGCAAATCCAGATGCCTTTCAAAAGTTGTAATTGTATCCACCTCCGCCACTTCCTCTTATTCCATACATGCACCACCCTCTGTGTGAAAAAGTTGTCTCTTACGTCCCTTTTATATCTTTTCCCTTTCACCTTGAACCTATGCCCTCTAGTTTTGGACTCCTCTACGCTGGGGATAAAATTTTTGGCTATTCACCCTATCTATACCCCCCATGATTTTACAAACCTCTATAAGGTCACCCATCAGCCTCCAATGGTCCAGGGATAAGAGCCCCAGCCTAACCAGCCTGTCTTGATAACTCAAACTCTTCAATCCTGGCAACATCCTTGTAAATCTTTTTTTGCACCCTCACTAGTTTAACAATATCCTTCCTATAGAAGGGTGACCAGAATTGCATGCTGTATTCTAAAAGTGGCCTCACCAATGTCCTGTACAGCCGCAACATGACCTCCCAACTCCTACACTCAATGCACTGACCAATGAAGGCAAGCGTGCCAAACACCTTCTTCACCACCCTGTCGACCTGCGACTCCACTTTCAAGGTACTATGCACCTGTTTCCCTCGGTCTCTTTGTTCAGCAACGCTCCCCAGAGCCCTACCAATTATATAAGTCCTTCCCTCATTTGCTTTACCAAAATGCAACACCTCACATTTATCTAAACTAAACTCCATCTGCTACTTCTCAGCCACTTCGGCCCATCTGATATTGGTCCCGTCGTTGGGCTTCCATCAATGCTGAGGAGGACCAGGGAAAATGAGGCCTCTGCCAGCAGGGATGCACAGCAACAGTCGATGTGGTTGTTTGGGTCAGAGGATGTACCGGTGACAAAATAAATGGGTTCATAGTTTGGGACGTGGTCAGGAGATCTTGGAGGGTCTGAGGGGAGGGTTGTTGAATAATGTTCCACAATCAGTATGTCAGTATTCCTTTAAGAGACATGCTCTTGATATCATCACTGCATCATTACAGGTAACCCAAGGGTACAAAGATCTCAGACTCCATCTTAACTGGAGCCACATGAAGCATGACATTCTATTAAAAGCATACTGGTCTGTTCTAAATTAAAAGTTTAATGCTAGCCCAAACACTAATTCGTCTGAGGAATACAATGTTTGCAGGTAACAGCTAGTTGCAATAATTGTCTGTTGGATTCTTCAATATCACACTATCAATGCCCAGTTTCAAAAGTTAGGAGCAGAAACATAAGTATTGTTACCTCAGATAAAAACACCCTGCAAACTCACACCAAAGCTGGAAGGGGGTCCAGGAGGTGAGGAGATTGGATTTGAGTAGTGGGGTGGGTGAGCAAGGGAATTGAGGGAGACAATTGGGTGGATTTATGCCTCAGGCACGTGTAAAGAACACCTCTCAAAATCATAGTCTTGTACAGAAAAGGCCCTTTGGCCCATCACCTCTGTACTACCAAAAGGCGACTCTCAAACTACACAATCTCACTTTCCAGCACTTGGCCCATGGCCTTGAACATCATGATACTTCAAGTCCTCATCCAAGTACTTTTTTTAATGGCTGTGAGATTTCCCACCACCTCAGCTATCCTCTCAAGCAATGCATTCCAGATTTCCTCTACCCTCTGGGTGAAAATGTTTCTTCAAATCTGCTCTAAACCTTCTGCCTTTTACCTTAAATCATACCGCCTTCTTATTGACTCTTCAACTCAGGGGAACTTCCTATCCACTCTGTCCATGACCCCGCGTAGTCTCATACACCGCTATCAGGTTCCCACCGCAACCTTCTCTGCTCCAAAGAAATCAATCTGAGTTTATCCCACCTCTCTCCATAGCTAAGGAGACATCCTGGTGAATTTCATCTCTCCACCACCCCCCACGACCTCCAGTGCCTCTTGTCTGTCCTAACGCAATTGTTGGTCACCACATTCTAGAAAGATGTGTTCACAAGTCTTGCCCACCACTTTGGGACTTTGGTCAACTATATAATGCCTGAGAATGTGTACGAGGAATATGCGCCTTTACATGTGGCAGCTTCCTGCAGTTTAGAGTTTGTGGAATTGACACAGTACTCTGTGTGACTCCCAGTCGCTGATTGCCACTATTTAATGCACTGCTCTCAATTGAAAAGAGAGAGAGAGAGAGAGAGAGAAATGAAAATGAATTAACAGCAGCTGTTGGAACAAGTACCATTAAATGACAAATTGGCCTGCTGAAACTTTCCTTCGAATCAAAAATTCCATTTAGTTTTTATTAGGAGGCCAGTTTGTAAAATACAAAAGAGAAAAAAAAATCAATGATTGAAATCGATGCAAATTGTGCAAGGGTGGATGAAAAGAGACATCTAGCACTTACTCCAGGAGACAGGACCAGAGACTTTCAGATCAGAAGCAGCTACCCAGAAAATCCACAATATCATTTATACCTCCCTCTGTGCCCTAACTGACATTGTACAGAGTTGCACCATCAGACTAAACCAAGCAAACCTTCAGGCATGCATTATATTATGTTGAAGTGGTCTTACAGCTTCTTGCACACCTCTCTCCTCCTCCTCTATCTCTCTCTCTCTCCATTCTCCATTTTCCTGTCTTTTTCCAGTCTTTCTTCATCTCTGCAATCTCCCTCCTATCTTCCTTCCAGTTTTCTACTTCTCTCTACATCCTCTATGTCCTCTTCCTCTGTTCCTCACTTAGAGTCAAACAGCACGAAAACAGATCCTTCGGTGCAACTAGTCCATGCTGACCATAAATCCCAACCTAAACTAGTCCCACCTAGCTGCTCCTGGCAAATATCCCTCCAAACCTTCCTTATTCATGTACTTATCCAAATGTCTTTTAAACATTGTAACTGTACCTGCATCCATCACTTCCTCTGGAAGTTCATTCCACACACGAACCACTCTCTGTAAAAAAAAAAATGCCCCTCATGTCTTTTTTAAATCTTCCTCCTCACATTAAAAATATGCCCCCTAATCTTGAAATTTCCCATTTCAGGGAAAAGACACCGGCCATTCTCTTTATCGACATCCCTCATGATTTTATAAACCAGGTCACCCCTCAAACTCCTACGCTCCAGAGGAAGAAGTCCCAAACTATTCAGTCTCTCCATATAACTCAAACCGTCCATTCCTGGCAATATCCTGGTTAATCTCTTCTGAACCCCCTCCGCTATAATAATATCTTCTCTGTAAATTTCTGTCCCTCCATATTTATCTTAATTCTCATTCTGTCTTATTCCGGGAACTCCCTGTAAATACTAACACAGTCTGGGGAGTGGGAGGGGGTGAACTCTGTAAATACTGACACAGAGTG
>NW_025970613.1:0-11841 GCF_021869965.1 Rhincodon typus | reverse complement strand
CGAGTGAACCCCCCCCCCCACACTCTCAGAAAATACATTCCAGAGCCCAGCCACTCGAGTGAACCTGCCTCCCCCCACACTCTCAGACAGTACGTCCCAGACCCTAACCACTCGAGTGAACCTTGCCGCACCCCCCCCAACCAAAACACTCTCACACAGTATGTTCCAGACTATTGCTACATGAGAAAGCTTTTCCTCATGTCTCCACTGCTGTGTTTTGCCAGCTGCTGTGTGGGAATCTTCATCCCTGAAACCGTTCTCATAAACCTTCTTACACTTTCTGTTAATACCTCCATATCTTCCCTCATGTTTAGTGCTCTGAACTGGAGCCAGTAATGTGGAGTAAGTGACATTGCAGTGAGGACAGGATGAGGCTGTTCGATCACTTCCTATATTTAAAATGTACTTTTCCACTGACTCCAGTTTGCCTGTTTCCTTTGGTGATAAAATGTTCTCTAGACTAACTGTGAAAATTGTTCTTGGTCCACAGAAATTCACGGATACACAGAAAAGGTAAAGCTTACATTCTTGATTTGATTTTTATTTCTAACATAGTCCTCCCCCACTGTGGAATGATCCAACGCTGACTTTTATCTCCTGTTTCAGAGTGAAGCAAACTCTCCCAGAGCCACAGAAGGTTTATCCTTTAATAAATGTGGGCAAGTACATTGGCTCCCTGCAGTACAGAGTGTGGAAAAAGATGCTGACAGTGATTAATACAGGTGGGTGTGAGCTTCCTGACACCAGTTATTTAATCGCTTTTGTGATTATGAGTAGAAGCTATGATCTGAATACTGGCCTATGTTTTAACTTATATAACATGTACCACAAAGCATAAGTTCTTGAAGTTTATTAACAGCAGTGTTTACAGAGCTATAATTTCACAGACTTACATATAATCTGGCTCCAGTGGTTATTAGTGTTTGCATTTGGTGGTTACTGATGTTACTGCCCATTTCGTAAACATAACTAACTGAACACACAATACCTATTTCTTCACACTGTAAGACTGACCGAAGGTGAAGCGGACACCTCTAACAAAATCAGAAATTGCTGGAAAGGTCAGCAGGTCCAGCAGCATCCGTGAGAAAAATCAAAGTTAATGTTTCGGGTCGAGTTCATCGGTAAACCTTTATACCAGAATGTCACTTGTTATGATACAATGTAACTATCCCAAAGGTACTTTGCCTGGAATCTACACAATAATTTAACAATGTCCATGAGATAAAACCTTCCCTCACCAGTGGCTTTCTGATTCCCCATCCATTACTTCCCTGGGGAATGAATTTTTAATTTGGGTTCGTTTCTGATTTTCCCAGTCACTAAGCAGCTGCAAAAGTTACAGTGTGTTATAGTCATGACAGTAGGAATGAGCTGTTAATCAAACTCAACTGCTCCACAAATTGTACCATTAGTATAAATTATCAAATTGGATCACCAACTTAGCCTCTTCTTTCTCTTTGGTACTGCTATCAAGAATAAGAGACTTTCACAAGGACTTTTCACGATGCTCAAATTAATCTGTTTATTATAACAGAAAAATTATTCTTAAAACATATCACAAAACCTATTAATATCTAAATTATGATCCAGAATTAGAACTATATTCCCTTCTGATCACAAACAACCACACTCACACATGCACAGGATATGAATGGTTCTGTAGGGGAGACATTTTACACTCAATGAAAAACACCCTTATTGACCAAGGGTCTGTAAAACAAAGGATAGAGGTTGATGGCTCCTCATAGTCCACTGAGCTTCTCGTTGACAAAATCGAAATGTTGACCTCTCTATACAGATGGAAGACCTTTCAAACAGCGCTCCAGTTTGAAGGGAAATCAAGCTGGTTCCTAGTCTTGGGCAAGTGATCCTCGTTCAGTTTCTCACAGTTTTCTGGGTATTTAAAAGAAAATCTGAATTGTTGACTTTATTAAAGTGGAAAACAGGAGAAGCAGAGGAGAAAGGGAGGAGGGGAGAGAGACAGAGAGAGCAGCTAAGAGAGATTCATACTACTGCTTCTCCTCTGATTCTCTAGGTATTGGAAGTAAAAGTAAAAATCCTAGCCAGGGTTACTAAACAACCACCAACATATGTTGCAGTATGTTGTAGTAATTAACAGCAATCAGTGTTTTTTATTTCAGAAAGTCTCTGAACTGTTCAATAACAAATGAATGACTAACAATCTGTTTGTGACCATCTGTTCCCAGCTCCAGTGACCTTGGACCCTAATACTGCCAATCTTTACCTTCTCCTGTCTGAGGACCTGAGCACCATGAAAAACACTGGGAAATGGGAGCTGCTTCCGAACAATCCGGAGAGATTTGATCGCTGTCCCTGTGTCCTGGGCTTGGAGGGATTCACATCAGGGAGACATTCCTGGGAGGTGGAGATTGGGAACAAGCCTCAGTGGAATGTTGGTGTGGCCAAGGAATCCATCAACAGGAAAGGGCAGATCTACCTCAGTCCAAGTAAAGGATACTGGGCAGTGGTACTAAGAGATGGGAATGAATACTTGGCTTGTGATGAACCATGGAAGCATCTAAAGCTGAGTGTGAATCCGAGGAAGATCCGAGTCTGTCTGGATTATGAGGGAGGGACGGTGTCCTTTTATAACTCAGAGAACAAGACCCATATCTACACTTTCACTGGAACATTCACTGAGAAACTATATCCCTTCTTCAGTCCGGGTTTTAATATAGAGTCTAAAAATCCAGAACCACTCAAAACCTGTCCCCAGTCAGTAATCATCCAGGAGGATGATGGATCAATCCATTTCTCCAACTCAAAATAGCTTCTTTCACTTGGTACAACATTCTCAGAGTCAGCACCAACGGCTTCTCACAGGCACTGGGAGATTCACTGCGACATCAGCTAGCTAATAGTCCCATTTTCTCTCCATATCTTCCCTCCATACTTTGACTTACAGGTAATTCTGGGATTCTGACAATGGTGCAGGAGCCTGGAAAAATCCCACACCCACAACACCAATTACCCCAGATAAGAATGTAGAACATAGAACAGTACGGCACAGTACAGGCCCTTCAGCCCACGATGTTGTACTGACCTATTATCCTACTAAGATCAAACTACCCTGCATACCCTACATTTTACTATCCCCCATGTGCCTATCCAAGAGTTGCTTAAAAGTCTCTAAAGTATCTCTGACCCCACTACCACCGCCGGCAGCGCATTCCATATGCCCACCACTCTCGGTGTGAAGAACCTACCTCTGACATCTCCCCTATACCTTCCTCCAATCACCTTAAAATTATGACCCCTTGTAATAGTCATTTCCGCCCTGGAAAAATGTCTCTGGCTATCCACTCTATCTATGCCTCTCATCATCTTGTACACCTCTATCAAGGCACCTCTCATCCTTCTTTGCTCCAATGAAAAAAGCCCTCGCTCCCTCAACCTTTCCTCATAAGACCTGCCGTTCAGTCCAGGCAACATCCTGGTAAATCTCCTCTGCATCCTCTCGAAAGCTTCCACATCCTTCCTATAATGAGGCGACTAGAATACCCACAGGGTCTGGGACATACATAAGAAATAGGATCAGGAGTGGGCCTTCTGGCCCCCCGGCCCGAGCCTGCTCTGCTATTCAATAAGGCCATGGCTGATCTTTTCGTGGATTCAGCTCCCCTTACCCATCCACACACCATAATCTTTAATTCCTTTATTGTTCAAAAATCTATCCATCTTTTCCTTGATAAACATTAAACGAGGCAGCCTCAACTGCTTCACTGGGCAGGGAATTCCACAGATTCACGACCCTTTGGGTGACAAAGTTCCTCCTCAATTCAGTCTTAAATCTCCTCCCCTTATTTTGAGGGTATGCCCCCAGTTCTAGTTACACCTGCCAGTGGAAACAACCTCCCTGCTTCTATTCTATCCATTCCTTTCATAATTTTATATGTTTCTATTAGATCCCCCCCTCATTCTTCTAAATTCCAATGAGTGTAATCCCAGTCTACTCAGTCTCTCCTCATTAACCAACCCTCTCAATTCCAGAATCAACCTAGTGAACCTCTTCTGCACCCCCTCCAGTGCCAGGCCATCAATCTAGTAATCTAAGTGTCTGACCTTCGATGCCACTATCAGGGATTCAGCGAATATAGTTGGATTTCTGTATTGTAGTTTCTGTTTCTAACAGTAAGTTGTATAAATATCAGTAAGCAATGGCCCGAGCAATAGGGACAGCATGTATGATATTAGAGACTGCTGGGTTGATATTGTCATCAGGACTGTGTAAATATTTCATTTGTTTCAAATCCTGAATGTTTTTGACACATTTTTCTGCTCTCTGTCTCTGGAAGTGTGTGCGAGGAGGTTTCCTTTAGCTTCAGTGACTTGTGTTTCACCATACATACATGGATTGATTGATTAATCTATTGTCATATGTACTCATACATGTATTTGTTACAAATACAGTCAACAATGTTGTATGATGTCGCAACTCTCCAGCATCATCTCAAAACTCAGAAACTAAACCAAGACATAGAATGTAGCAGCGTGCAGCAATAGTTTGTTGAGATACTTGTAACTTGAGCATGTCTCTGTTTACACTGTGTGTGTTTCCTGTGGTGAGCTTGTAATTAAGAGATTGGGATTTATCATAAAGTTCTTCACAATTATTCCCGTCTGACAGCAGTGCTGAGTGACTGCACCAGTTTTATAGGTGACCAGTCCCTGGTTAACATCAATGGGCAAGGTGGCTCAGTGGTTAGCACTGCTGCCTCACAGCATCAGGGACCCAGGTTCAATTCCACCCTCGGGAGGACTGTCTGTGTGGAGTTTGTACATTCTCCCCATGTCTGTGTGGGTTTCCTCCCACAGTCCAAAGATGTGTAGGCTAGGGTGGATTGCTGTGCTAAATTGCCTGTAGTGTTCAGGGAAGTGTAGATTAGGTGGGTTAGACATGGGGAGATTAGGGGAATGGGTCTGGATGGGCTGCTCTTTGGAGGGGCAGTTTGGACTTGGGCCGAATAGCCTGTTTCCACACTGTAGGGATTCTACAAGTTGATGATGTTTGTTCGGCCAATGGTGAAACATGCGGAGATATTTGGATATAGCAGAAAGCCAAAGATATCCCCATGGCATTATTTTGTCCTGTAGCCATAAGACTTCATGGGTCTGGAGTCAGTTTTGAGGAGTCCAAGGGACTTAGCCAGCTGATGATACAGCATTCTCCTACGTCAGTAATTTGTTAATGCTGATCAACTTTCTCTACCCTTTCGTAACATGAACTGTGATATAAGTCGAACTTTGATCTCAAATCAGGAACAGAAACTGCAAGAGTTTCACTTTATACCAGTAAATGTTTTATTTAGAGGAGAGATGATCAATCCTTCAGGATGGAAGATGACCTTTTCTGTCCTGTTTGCTATAATCTGTATAAAGATCCTGTCCTAATCGATGGTGATCACAGCTTCTGCTGATCCTGTATAATGCAGTACTGGGAGAAAGTGGTCACTGTCCCCTGTCCTGTCTGCAGAAAGCAGACTTCCTCCAGGATCCTGAGACCATTCTGTATCCTCGCCGGCATCATGGAGACATTTGTAAAAAGTGAGAAAGGTGGAGCAATTCTGCAAGAATGCAGCCGACACAAGAAATGCTGAAATTATTTTGTCAAACTGACAATCAGCTCAGCTGCGTTGGTTGTCTGATTTCAAAAGATCATCAAAACCACGAACTACTGCCAGCAGAAGAAGCTGCTGCAGGGCTTAAGGTGAGGAGAAACTGGGTAAAATAAAATACAGAAACAGAGAATGGAATCCTGAACACTGGCAACATTCAGAGAGTCGGGTTTGAGTGTTTCCCAATATTTAAGTCATGTTTAATAACTTGTTTATATTTAAAACTCAGTTGTTGAATGACCTGCCTTGTGTATCACTGCTTCAGGAACCAGGGATGAAAAGGAAGAGATTAAAAACAAAACAGAAAATGCTGTAAATATCCAGCAGGTCTGGCATTATCTGCAGAAAGAGAAACAGAGTGGAATGGCCCACATCAGATCAATGACCAGGGGACATAGATTTAAGGTAAGGGAGAGGAGATTGAGAGTAGATGTGAGGAAAACGTTTTTCACCCAGATGGTGGTGGGAATCTGGAACTCCCTATCTATAAAGGTAGCAGAGGCAGAAACTCACATTTCATTGAAAAAAAATTAAATGTAAAGTTTGGATATAAAGGTATTCATTATCAAGTGCTGGAAAATAGCATTAGAATATTTAGTACCAACTGAGAAAGGGTCACCAAACCCAAAACGTTAACTCTGACTTCTCTTCACAGATGCTGCCAGATCTGCTGAACGTTTCCAGCAACTTCTATTTTTGTTTTTGATTTACAGCATCCGCAGTTACTTCAGTTTTTATTTAGAATAGTTAGTGTTTTTCATACCTGCGGACTTGATGGGCTGAAGGGCCTTTTCCTGTGTAGACCTTTATGATTCTATGACTCAATGACTGATCTGTGGTGCAAAGTCTCAGCGACTAGGTAAAATAACAGGTACAAGGAAACAGGAGCAAATTAATTCCTCTGGGTATTTCCTGAAGGAACAGATGTGTATTTACCAGGAATTTATTGGTAAGGGGGAGGGGGAATTACAGAGGAAGGGAAACCCGCTGTGAATCAGAGAATACTCACAGGAAAGGACACCCAGAGAAGGAAATTTAAGAGAAGCAAAAAGTGATCTTTTTTTTCAAAGAGGAATTTGCAGACAGAAAATAAACTAAAAGGGAATGTTTGGCCTTAAACTTTAACCAAAAGGGATAGTAGAAATAGAATTTAAAAATAACCATTAAGAATATTGAGTTGGAGCCCGTGCAGAATGTTCTTTGTTTTATTTCTTTATTTTTGTTATTTTTGGTTTGAAGCTATGGACTGTAAGCTGAAGATGACCTTCAGATTGTGGGCAGCAGCGTGTGTGAAACACAAAGGAACAAAGGAAAAACAAAGGTTTCTGAAGAATGGTCCCGACCCGAAGTGTCAACTTTCTTGCTCCTCTGATGCTGCCTGGCCTGCTGTGTTCCTCCAGCTCCACACTGTGTTATAAAAGGACAAACATGTCTGTTTGTGAGTCTAGGCCTAAAAATTAATAGGACGATGATTCTTATTAAGAAGAGTTTCAACTCCAGGGTGGCAGGTATTCTTAACCAAAATGCTTGGCCATTAGCGAGGTCAGTACCTGGGGATAGGTTCCAGCAAGTCTTATGAGAGAACTTATGCTCAAGCAGATGGTAGATATTGGATGGTAACTGGGACCTCGTGGGGAGACAGTCAGTCTGACAAGGATAGACCAGAGTTTGAGCTGGTTTTTGAACTGTGTTTGCATCAGGAGGAGTTTAGCTGTTAATGCTACAGCATGAAGATTTGAAAGCTTTCTGCTTAACCTATCATTATCAGTTATTGGGAGTTCAGAGAATAGAATCACAGCTATAAATATTACCGAATCTTCATCCAAGTGAACAGGAAAAGATAGCAATGATCGACATCTTCAAAAAATCAAGAACAAAACGATCATTTATGCCTGTGGAACAATGCATTGTTAAGTAATCTGGCCAGATATGTTTTTTTTTATTCATTCATCCCTTCAATATGTTTATTTGTCTGCCTGTCTTTTGTGTGAATAGAGCTGAAAACAAAACTTACGAGGTTTAAATTATAGATATCAATTAGATTACTTTGTTGTTTAATTTTGCTCAGCTACAGTTGCTGTATTGTTAATAAATTGTTAAATATTTTGTTTAAGCTTCCAACCCAGTGTCTGGTATCAATTATTCCCAAAGGCTGGATTTGGTCATTCCACAGAGTCTTGTTTGGAACCATTGGGGTCAAGTTTGAAGGTCTTTGAAGTTTTTATTTTTACTGAGTTGCGAATAGAGAGGGAGGAGGGCTGGTTTGATGCGGCTGCCTGTCTCAGTGTTGGAACAACTGGGTCAAATTTTCTGTTGCCTCCAGTGGGGCAGGCAATAGCAAGAAAGTTGGAATGGCAGAGTGACAGTGGAAAAATCAGATTCTTGACATCAAGAAAACAAATTTCTGATTTTCCGGTTAGGATTTAAACTTTGACTTACAAATCTTACTAATGAGTCGCAACAACCTTATTTTAGGATCAGCAGGTGGTGAAGAATACAAATGGGATGTTGGCTTTCATAGTGAGAGGATTTGAGTACAGGAACAAGGATGCCTTGCTGCAATTGTACAGGGGCCTTGGTGAGACTACACTGGAGTATTGTGTGCAGTTTTGGTCTCCTAGTCTGAGGAATGATGTTCTGGCTATAGAGGGAGTGCAGCAAAAGTTTACAGGCTGATTCCTGGGCTTGGCAAGACTGGCATATGGGGAGAGATTGGCTCAGTTAGGACTGTATTCACTGGGGTTTCGAAGAATGAAGGGGAATCCCGGAGAAACCTGTAAAATTCTAACAGGACTAGACAGGGCAAAAGGGATGATTTTGGTGATCAGTGAATCCAGTCAATCAGTCTCAGGATATTGGGTTGGACTGAGATGAGGAGAAGCTTCTTCACCCAGAGAGTGGGGAGCCTGCGGAATTCTCTGCCATAGAAATCAGTTGAGTCTATTTTCAGGAATGAGATGGATATATTTCTTGGGGTAAAAGGGATCAAGAGTGTGGGGAGTAAGAGATAGGCGTTCACCCATGATCATATTGAACGAGGGGCAGGCTCGAAGGACTGAATGGCCTGTCCCCGCTCCCAATTTCTATGTTTTCATGCGTTTGCCTGTCACTATTAGCTAGCTTGCCTCATTTCAATGCAGCTTGTCATTCTCCTCTCTCTCCGAGACTGCAGCAATTCCTGACATGAAAATCAACACAGTTACTTGTTGGCAACAGCTCACTTCCTAGGGTCTTCGGACATCGCTGACATTTCCCAGCATGCTTCATTGACACTGTACTCTTTCACCATCTGTCCTTATCCGTGAGCATCGCTAAGCCACCAGCCTCAGATAACCATGGCTGCTTTTGGAACATAGAACATAGAACAAAGAACTGTACAGCACAGTACAGATGTTTGGCCCACGATATTGTGCCGGACTTTTACCCTAATCCTAAGGTCTTTCTAACCTCCACCCCTACCTTATACTATCATCTATATGCCTATCCAATAGCCGCTTAAATGCCCCCAATGAGGCCGACTCCACTACCCTCTCCGGCAATGCATTCCACGCGCTGACCACTCTCAGAGTAAAGAACCTACCTCTGACGTCTCCCCTATATCTACCTCCACCCACTTTAAAACTATGCCCCCTCGTAATAGCTACATCCACCCTAGGAAAAAGTCTCTGGCTGTCTACTCTATCCATACCTCTGATCATTTTGTACACCTCTATCAAGTCACCTCTCATCCTTCGTCATTCTAAAGGGAAAAGCCCTAGCTCTCTCAACCTTTCCTCGTAAGACCTTCCATCCATTCCAGGCAACAACCTGGTAAATCTCCTCTGCACCTTTTCCAACACTTCCACATCTTTCCTGTAACAAGGCAACCAGAACTGGACACAATACTCCAGATGTGGCCGAGCCAGGCTTTTGTATAGCTGGAGCATAACTTCACGGCTCTTGAACTCAATCTCTCTTTTAATGAAAGCTAACAACTTTATCCACCTGGGTGGCAGCTTTCAGGGAACTGTGGACATGAACCCCAAGATCCCTCTGCTCCTCCACACTGCCAAGAATCTTTCCGTTAACCCTGTATTCTGTTTTCAAGTTTGTCCTTCCAAAATGAATCACCTCACACTTTTCAGGGTTAAACTCCATCTGCCACTTCTCAGCCCAGCTCTGCATCCTATCAGTGTCCCTTTGTAACCTAGAACTGCCCTCTGCACTATCCACAACTCGACCCACCTTCACATCGTCCGCGAACTTGCTAAGCCACCCTTCCACTCCTACTTTTGGAGCAACTCCCTCACCACTGTCACCTTCCCTTTGGAGGTCAGGTTCAGTTTTGCCTTGCATGCTTCTGCCAAGTTGCTTTGCAGACAGGGGCACACCAATCTCACACATCTACACAAGCTGCATCGTATCCAAGCACTCACTCATTTTGCACTTACTTGGAGGGTGCCAGCCTCTTTGAATTGCATTGCTTTTGAGGGTAGACGGAGAGGCAGGCAGTTTATTGCATTTGGAGCAAGGCGAAACACGCTTTGTAAAGCCACAGTATTGTTACAATGTGAACAAATGGACAACTGTCTTTGACCAACAAGTAATTTTTCCAGACAAGAAGGTGCAGGGCTGGATGAACACAGCAGGCCAAGCAGCATCATAGGAGCAGAGAGGCTGACGTTTCGGGCCTAGACCCTTCATCAGAAAAGGGGGAGGGGAAGGGGGTTTTGAAATAAATAGGGAGAGAGTGGGAGGCGGATAGAAGAGGGATAGAGAAGAGGATAGGTGGAGAGGAAACAAACAGGTCAAAGAGGCGGGGATGGGGCCAGGAAAGGTGAGTGTAGGTAGGGAGTTAGGAAGGGGATAGGTCAGTCCAGGGAGGACGGACAGGTCAAGGGGGCGGGATGAGGTTGGTCGGTAGGAGATGGAGGTGCGGCTTGAGGTGGGAGGAGGGGATAGGTGGGAGGAAGAACAGGTTAGGGAGGCAGGGACGAGCTGGACTGGTTTTGGGATGCGGTGGGGGGAGGGGAGATTTTGAAACTTGTGAAATCCTCCAGAACTTCCAATTCCCCGGCCCCCAACACCTCATCTTTACCATGGACGTCCAGTCCCTCTACACCTGCATTCCCCATGCAGATGGCCTTAAGGCCCTCCGCTTCTTCCTGTCCCGCAGGCCCGACCAGTCCCCCTCCACTGACACCCTCATCCGCTTAGCCGAACTCGTCCTCACACTCAACAACTTCTCTTTCAATTCCTCCCACTTCCTACAGACAAAGGGGGTAGCCATGGGTACCCGCATGGGCCCAAGCTACGCCTGCCTCTTTGTAGGTTACGTGGAACAATCCCTCTTCCGTACCTACACCGGCCCTAAACCCCACCTCTTCCTCCGTTACATTGATGACTGTATCGGCGCCGCCTCGTGCTCCCACGAGGAGCTCGAACAGTTCATACACTTCACTAACACCTTCCACCCCAACCTTAAGTTTACCTGGACCATCTCTAACACCTCTCTCCCCTTCCTGGACCTCTCTGTCTCCATATCGGGCAACCACCTAGAAACCGATATTCATTTCAAGCCCACCGACTCCCACAGCTACCTAGAATACTCCTCCTCCCACCCACCTTCCTGCAAAAATGCTATCCCCTATTCCCAATTCCTTCGCCTCCGCCGCATCTGCTCCCAGGATGAGGCATTCCACTCCCGTACATCTCAGTTGTCCTCGTTTTTCAAGGACCGTAACTTCCCCTCCTCGGTGGTCGAGAACGCCCTCAACCGTGTCTCCCACATCTCCCGCACCTCATCCCTCACACCCCGTCCACGCAATAAAAACCAAAAAAGAATCCCCCTCGTCCTCACGTACCACCCCACCAACCTCCGGATCCAACGCATCATCCTCCGACACTTCCGCCATCTGCAATCCGACCCCACCACCAAAGACATCTTTCCCTCCCCACCTTTATCTGCTTTCCGGAGGGACAACTCTCTCCGTGACTCCCTTGTCCGCTCCACACTCCCCTCCAGCTCCACCACACCCGGCACTTTTCCCTGCAACCGCAGGAAGTGCTACACCTGCCCCCATACCTCCTCCCTCACCCCCATCCCAGGCCCCAAGAAGACTTTCCACATCAAGCAGATGTTCACCTGCACATCTGCCAATGTGGTATACTGCATCCGCTGTACCCGGTGTGGCTTCCTCTACATCGGGGAAACCAAGCGGAG
>NW_025970612.1:0-11842 GCF_021869965.1 Rhincodon typus | reverse complement strand
GGAATGCCTCATCCTGGGAGCAGATGCGGCGGAGGCGAAGGAATTGGGAATAGGGGATAGCATTTTTGCAGGAAGGTGGGTGGGAGGAGGAGTATTCTAGGTAGCTGTGGGAGTCGGTGGGCTTGAAATGAATATCGGTTTCTAGGTGGTTGCCCGATATGGAGACAGAGAGGTCCAGGAAGGGGAGAGAGGTGTTAGAGATGGTCCAGGTAAACTTAAGGTTGGGGTGGAAGGTGTTAGTGAAGTGTATGAACTGTTTGAGCTCCTCGTGGGAGCACGAGGCGGCGCCGATACAGTCATCAATGTAACGGAGGAAGAGGTGGGGTTTAGGGCCGGTGTAGTTTGTCTTCCTGATTTCCTGTTGCACCTGGAAACCAACTTTTAGAGATTCATTACAAGCACTCCTAAGTTTCTCTGCGCAACAGCATGCTGCAATCTTTCACCATTTAAATAATAATCTGATATACTATTTTTACTTGCAAAGTGGATGAACTCACATTTACCAACATTGTATTCCATCTGCCAGACCCTTGCCCAATTACCAAATCTATCTAAATCTCTCTGCAAACTCTCTGGATCCTCTGCACCATTGACTTTCCACTCAATTTAGTGTCATCAGCAAACTTAGATAAGTTACACTCGGTCTCCTCTTCCAAATCATTTATATATATCATGAACAGTTGCAGGCCCAACACCGAACCCTACAGCACTCTGCTCACCACTGATCTCCAATCAGAGAAACACCCATTTATCCCAACTCTCTCACTTCTATTGGTTAACCAGTCCTCTGTCCGTGCTAATACATTTCCCGCAACTCCATGCATTCTTATCTTACGGATGAGTCTTTTATGCAGTACCTTATCAAATGCCTTCTGGAACTCCAAGTACACAACATCCACCTGTTCCCCTCTATTCACCGCTACTGTTATATCCTCAAAGAACTCCAGTAAGTTTGTCAAACACGGCCTTCCCTTCCTGAATCCATGCTGCATCTGCCTGATGGAACCCTTTCCATCCAGATGTCTCACTATTTCTTCCTTAATGATAGCCTCAAGCATTTTACTGACTACAGACAGCTAACTGGCCTGTATTTACCTGCCGTTTGCCTACATCCTTTTTTAAACAGCGACGTGACATTCACTATCTTCCAGTCCGCTGGGACCTGCCCAGAGTCCAGCGAATTTTGGTAAATTACCATTAACGCGTCTATTATAACTTCCGCCATTTCTTTCAGCGTGCTGGGCCATATTCCATCAGGACCAGGGGACTTATCTACCTTTAGACCCTCTAGTTTGCTCAGCACTACCCCTTCAGTGATAATAATTGAATTGAGGTCCTCGCCTCCCATCACATCCTTAACATCATTCTTTGGCATCTTCCAGTGTGAAGTCTGAAACAAAATAACCATTCAAGGCCTTGGCCATTTCAGCATTACCCAATATTAATTCCCACTTCTCATCCTCCAAGGGACCTACGTCCACTTTAGCCACCCTTTTCCATTTTATATATTTACAAAAACATTTCCTTTTTTTTATATTCTGTGTTAGTTTGCAGTCATAATCTATCTTTCCTTTCTTTAGTGCTTGCCTCATGGTTGTTTGTTGCTTTTTAAAGTTTTTTTTCCTGTTTCCCACTACTCTTGATGACTTTGTAAGCCTGAGCTTTTAATTGGTTGCCTTCCTTTATTTCCTTAGTTACCGAAGACGGACTCTTCCCACCCTTGCTATCCCTTTTTGACCGGGATATACTCTTTTTGAGCTTTGTGAAAAATCTCTTTAAAAGTCTTCCACTGTTCCTGAACTGTTCCACCATACAACTTGTGTTCCCAGTCTAGCTTAGCCAACTCCTTCCTCATCCCATTGTAGTCTCCCTTGATTAAGCATTAAACCCTGGTTTTAGATGATACTATTTCACCCTCCATTTGTATCCAAAATTCGATCATATTGTGATCACTCTTTCCGAGAGGATCCCTAACTATGAGATCATTAATTTTCCCTGTCTCATTACACAGGACCAGACCTAAGATTGTGCATTCCCTTGTAGGTTCAGTAATATGCTATTCAAGAAAGTTATCACAGATGAGTTCTATGAACTCCTCTTCAAGACTGCCTCTAATGACTTGATTCGCTCAATCAATGTGCACACTAAAGTCCCCCGTGACTACTGCCGTTCCATTCTTACATTCGTCAGATATTTCTTGATTTATCACCTGTGCCACTGTAGCATTATTACTGGGTGGCCTATAGACTACTCCCACCAGTGACTTCTTCCCCTTACTATTCCTAATCTCCACCCAGATGGATTCAACATTTTGCTCCTTAGATCCTATATCATCTCTCACTATTGCCCTGATCTCATCCCTAATTAAGAGCGCGACCCCACCTCCCTTACCTTCCTGCCTATCCTTCCGAATTACCTGAAACCCTTGGATATTAAATTCCCAGTCATCACCACTCTGCAACCACGTTTCTGTAATGGTAACTAAATCATACCCCTTTGTACTGATCGGCACAACAGGTTCATCGACTTTGATTCGAATACTATGGGCATTCAGATAAAGTGCCCTTATACTCATTGTCCCTTTATAATCTAGTAATCTTCTTGTCTTTTGCATTTGATTCTGTCCTCCAATTTTACTTTTTTCTTTTCTAACTTTTGCTCTGGTCTCAGCATTGCTTCCTTCTGCCTTTCTGCATGGACTCCCATCCTCCTGCCATTTTAGTCTGACCTTCCTTGCAGCCTCCCTGCTCATTGAATCTACCTTTACACCAACCGTTCCATCTTCTGACCTAACGCTCTGGTTCCCATCCCCTTGCCAACTTAATTTAAAGCCTCTCCGACAGCTTTAGCAAACCTGTCTGCAAGGATATTGGCCCCTCTCGAGTTCAGGTGTAACCTGTCACCTTTTTAACAGGTCATATCTTCCCCAGAAGGGATCCCAATTGTCCGCAAATCTGAAACCCTCCTCCCTGCACCAACTCTTCAGCCACGCATTCATCTGCCATATATTCCTATTCTTGCCCTCACTAGTACATGGCACAGGTAGCAATCCAGAGATTACTACCCTTGAGGTCCTGCTTTTTAGCTTCCTTCCTAGCTCCCTATATTCACTTTTCAGGACCTCATCCCTTTTCCTAGCTGTGTCATTGATACCGATGTGTACCACAATTTCTGGCTGCTCACCCTCCCCCTTAAGAATGCCGTAGGCTCGATCCAAGACATCCCTGACCCTGGCAACTGGGAGGCAATACATCATCCGTGAGTCTCGTTCTCGTCCACAGAATTTCCTGTCTGTTCCCCTAACCAATGAACCCCCTATCACTATCACTCTCCTCTTCTCCCCTCTTCCCTTCTGAGCCACAGAGCCGGACTCAGTGCCAGAGACCTGGCCACTATGGCTTTCCTCTGGTAGGTTGTTCCTCCCAAACAGTATCCAAAGCAGTATACTTATTATTGAGGGGAACAGCCACAGGGGATCCCCGCACTGACTGCCTTTCCCTCTCCTGACAGTCACCCAGCTACCTTTGTCCTGTAACTTGGGTGTAACTACCTCCCTGTAACTCCTATCTATCAGCCCCTCAGCCTCCTGAATGATCCGGAGTTCATCCAGCTCCGGCTCCAGTTCCCTAACGCAGTCTGTGAGGAGCTGAAGCTGGGTGCACTTCTCACAGGTGAAGTCAGCAGGGACACTGGTAGTGACCCTGACCTCCCACATCCTGCAAGAGGAACATACAACCACTCTAGCCTCCAACCCCACTGCTGAAATAGTTAGGAACAATGGAAATCGAAAAAAAACCTTACCTGATCGTCACCACAGCCTCCTCTTGCCAAAGTCTCCCAAAACCTTTTATCATCAGTTATCAGATGACATCAGGTTATAGCCCAACAGGTTTATTCGAAATCGCAAGCTATTGGAGCATTGCCCCTTTGTCAGGTGAAGATTCTCTGTTGTTGGAGATGGTCGTTGCCTGGTACTTGTGTGGTGCAAATTTTAGTTGCCATTTGTAATGCCAAACATAAATAATGTCCAGGACTTGCTGTATTTGAACATGGACTGCTTCAGGATCTGAGGAGTTTTGAATGGTGCTGAACACTGTGCAGACATCAGTGAACATCACCACTCTAACCTTATGATGGAGGAAGGTCATTGATGAACCAGGTGAAGATGGTTGAGCCTAGGGCAATATCCTGAGGAACTCCTGCAGAGATGTCCTGGAGCTGAGGTGACTGATCTCCAACAACCACCACCATCTTCCTGTGTAACAGGTATGACTCCAACCAGCAGAGTTTTCCTCTGATTCCCATTGACTCCAGCTTCACATGGGTTCTTGATGCCAACTTGGTCAAATACAGCCTTGATGTTGAGAGCAGTTACTCTCACCTCACCTCTGACGATCAGCTCTTTTGCTCATGTTTCAACCAAGGCTATCATGAGGTCACAAACTGAATGGCCCTGGTAAAACTTTATCACGAGCACCCAATCTTTTTTTGTACATTTTGTCCCACAAGGTGGTTACTTTGACTCACTGATGACTTCTTTCCCCTACTATTTGTCATCTCTATTCAATCTGATTCAATGCCCTAATCTCCTGAACCAACGTAATCTCTGACAATTGCACCAATGCCATCCTTGATTAACAGTCCTACCATTCCGTTTTTGCCTAGTTTCCTATTTTTCTTGAACATCATATCTCCATCTTTCAGGACTGAATCCTTGTTATCCTGTAGCCATGTATCAATAGCAGTTTCTATGTGCGCTCAGATAAAGAGCCTTTCATTTTGTCTTTGTGCTATCTTTGTAATATCTAATCTTGATTGTTGGTCCATTTTTGGGCTTTTTTCTGTCTATTCCTTCCTGTCATTCCCTAACCTTCACTTCTCATATTATTATTTTGTCTTATTCTTCCCTTTGGTATACCACGCCCTCCCTCCTTTGACCACATGACTTAGTTTAAAACCCTCTATACATCCCTAGTTATGAGGTTGGCAAGAACATTGGCCTCAGCAAGCTTTAGGTGTAGCCTGCCCCAACAATACAGCCATCATTTTCCCCAGTACTAGTGCTAGTGTCCCACAAATCAAAATCCACTTCTGTCACACTAATCTTTGAGCCATGCATTCATCTTTCTAATTTTGTGTACCTTAGGCCAATTTGCACATGGGTCAGGTAATAATCTCAAATTGTAGCCTTTTGAGGTTCTGATTTTTAATGTGTGCCTAACTCCTCATACTGTCTGTGCAGAGGCTCTTTCCTAGTTTGACATATGTCATTGTTCAAACATGGACTGCAATAATTGATTCCTTTCCTTGCATCTCTCATTGCATCTTATTTTCCAGCCCCTGAGCAGATGTTCTGAACCCTGGCACTACTATCTGGACTCTTGTTCTTTGCTGCAGAGAATGGCGCCAATCTCCCTCAGCGTACTATCCCCTGCTAGTATACTGTTAGTCCTCCACTTGAATAATTTCCTGTACCATGGTGCCATGGTTAGTTAGCACATCTACCCTGCTGCTTCCATTCTCATCCAAACAAGCTGAGATAATGTCAAATCTTGAATCATAGAATCATAGAATAGAATTATAGAGTGTGCAAGAGGCCCTTCGGTCCATCGGGTCTTCACTGACACGTGAGAAGTACCGGACCTTCAACCTAATCCCATTTACCAGCACTTGGCCCATACCCTTAAATGTTATGATGTTCCAAGTGCTCATTCAGGCGCAAATCCAGAACAATTGCACTCCTACTGACACCACTGCTTTCTGATTCTCCTTATCTGCCTCACGCACACTCATACCCTCCTGGCAATGACCACCAACCAAATTTGATGTCCCTATCCTCAATGGTGTGACAAAGAAACCTGGTTAAATTCCTTCTTCCTTAATTTATCGCAATGTTCAGCCCCCAGCTCATAAACTCTGAGCCGAAGCTGCTCACACTTCAAACATTCAGTGTAGACATGTGCTCGGGACCACAATAGTATCCAGGATCTCTCACATGTTGCAGCCTTGACACATCACCTGTTCTGCCATCCTTAATGAATTTGAATGGATTACTTCATTATATTATTCATTTATTATATTGCCTTTCATAGAATTTACTGACAATCCACCAATTTTTATACAATGTTGAAACTGAAGAATAGAAATGACTTTAACCACTTACCAGAGACTCACTAAACACCAAGCTCCTTTCTCTGTGTTAGAGCAAGAATCAATTCTAATTCACTCTAATGAACTAAATCACTACCTTCTGGGGAAGAGAACCACACACTCCAACCACCCTGTTGAGAAAACAAAATTCTCCTTATCTCTATCTTCAAAGAGAGACTACTTATTATTAAAATATGTCTGCTACAGTTAGTCTCCCCTAAAAGGGGAAACCTCCTGTAAGTATCCACCCTACCCAGACCCTCAAGATTTTATGTTTCAAAAAGATCACCTGTCATTCTTCTAAACACTAGTGGATGTAACGCTTATTTGCTCAACTTTTCCTCATTAGCTAAATCTTTCATGTGGCGAGTGAACTTTTCTGAACTCCATCACTATTCCAGATGTAGTCTCACCAAAGCTCTGTGCAGTTGTAGTAAATCTTCCTTACTTTACTGTTCCATTTTTTCTTGCAATAAACAACATTCAATCTGCCTTCCTAATCACTTACTGTACCTGCAGACTAACTTTTATTTGACTCATGGACCAGGTCTCTCTGTACCAACAAGTTATAGAGTCATACAGCATAAAAACAGGCCTTTCAGCCCACCATGTCAATGCTGACCAACAAACATCAAATTATATTGATCCCATTTACCTGCACGGTGTCCATAGCCTACAATGCCCTGGCATTTCAAGTACTCATCCAGATGCTTCTTAAATGTTGTGAGAGTACCTGCCTCCACCACCCTCTCAGGCAGCAAATTCCATATTTCTTTTTCCCTCAGATCCCCTCTAAACCTTTCCGCCTCACCTTAAACTTATGCCCTCTGGCCTTAGACATGTCTGCCATGGGGAAAAGATTCTTAACAATCTACCCTCAATGTGCCTTTCATAATGTTGTATACTTCAATCAGACCACCTACCAGCCTCCTCTGCTGTAAGGAAAACAAACTCAGTCTATCCAGTCTGTCCTTATAACTGAGACTTTCCATCCCAGGTTAAATCCTGGTGAATCTCCTCTGCACCCTTTCCAGTGCAATCATGTTCTTCCAACAGTGTGGCAACCAGAACTGTATATAGTATTCCATCTATGACCTAACCAATATTTTATAAAGTTTTAAGAAGCCTTCCTTGTCCTATATCCTACACCCTAGCTAAAGAAGGCAAGCATCCTGTACGTCTTCTTCACCACCCTGTCTACCTGTGCTGACACCTTCTGGGATCTATGGACTTATATACCAAGGTCTCTTTGCAACTCAGTATTCCCTCAGGTCTCACCATTCATTGTGTATATCCTTCCCTTATTAGACCTCCCAAAATGCATCACCTCGCACTTAGCAGGATTAAATTCCATCTGCCATTGCTCTGCCCAATTTATCAATTTATAGATATCAGACTATAGCCTGAGAGCCTCCTCCTCAACATCAACAACACCACCAATTTTTGTGTCATCTGCAACCTCAGTAATCATACCTTCCACATGCTACATTCACATCTATAAATAGAATCCTGCTTTTCTGTTCTTCCTGCTAAGGTGGACATGTTGACATTTTCCTACATTCTACTGTATCTGTCAAGTTTTTCAACTCATATCACCCATCTTTATCTGATTGCAGACTGTCTACATCCTTTTCCTACTTGTCATTGGTTAATATAACCACCAAATGTTCAATCCCCTTACCAAAGACATTAACATGAAGTGTAAATTACTGAGGACCCAGTACTGTGGCAATCCATTAGTTAGACTTTCCAACCCAAAAATGACCCATTTATCCCTGTCCACTGCTTCCTGTGAGTTAGCTAATCCTGTAGCCATGCTAGTGTATTACCCAGTACATCATGTGCTCACGTGCAGAAAGCTAGGATGTGGACTCCATTAGAAATCCAAGTACACCACATCTGTCAGTTCCTCTCTATCCACTGTGAATGTTAAAAGTGTCAAAAGCCTTTATAGATTCATTAAATATAGAATTTCCATAGAATCCCTACAGTGTGGAAACAGGCCCTTTGGCCCAACAAGTCCACACTGACCCCTGGAGCATCCCACCCAGACCCATCCCCCTATAACCCACCTAACCTACACATCCCTGAACACTATGGGCAATTTAGCATGGCCAATCCACCCTAACCTGCACATCTTTGGATTGTGGGAGGAAACCAGAGCACCCAGAGGAAACCCATGCAGACATGGGGAGAATGTGCAAACTCCACATAGACAATTGCCCGAGGGTGGAATTGAACCTGGGTCCCTGGCACTGTGAGGCAGCAGAGCTAATCACTGAGCCACCGTGACATCCCCAAATATGATTTCCCTTTCACAAAGCCACTATTATTCTGTCTAATCATGATTTCTTAAATATCCTGCAAAAATGTCCTTAATAGAAGGCTCCAGAGCATTCCTTAAGACAAACATTAGGCTAATTAGCTTATCATAGAAGTATAACATCCCTAAAGTGTGGGAAAAAGCCATTTTGGTCCATCAGGAGCGGCACGGTGGCTTAGCCCAGTTGACTTTACAATGAGATAACAAGGTGTAGATAACAAGGTCCAGACCCGAAACGTCAGCTTTCCTGCTCCTCTGATGCTGCCTGTCCTGCTGTGTTCATTCAGCTCCACACCTTGTCATCTCAGACTCCAGCATCGGCAGTTCCTACTATCTCTGACTTTACAATGAGTTGCTGTCAGAAATTGTCCCCACAGACATGCTGTGAATGAATAAATTAAAATATATTGTTCATCTTGCTTGGTTGTAAACCCACCTAATGTAAATATAAACTCATGCATTCTGAAACTTACTTGTTCAAGCTATTTTTAAAGGAATCACCATAGCTACATAAATACCTACAAGTGCATCATTAACTCTTCAAACACAGAAAAGCTCATATGTCACTAATTCAAAATTCAAAAATCCAAATTTAAATTGTATTAAACATATATACAAAAATACAATCCATATTACACATTTCTCTAAAGAAGAATAATAATGAATCTTTAAGAGGCATTTTCATTACCCAAAAGTTATCTCAACACTACCTCTAGGTCATGCTAACAGTTGACGTTAAATATATAATGAGTTACATTGCTAATATATTTTACATATGTCCATGGATACCAAATCACCCAGTAATAAACAGTCTGCAATTTTATTTTCCAAGCACATAAACAATTTTCAAAAAGATTTAGAGAATTAAACTTCACCGAAAGAATTACGTCTTATCCTGAAATTTTTCTCAAATTGTCATCTGTGCTTTTTTTTTATTCATTTGTGGGACATGTGCATCCCTAGCTGAGCTAGCATTTATTGTCTATTCCTAGCTGTCTTTGAGAAGATGGTGGTGAGATGCCTTCTTGAGCCTTTGCAGTCCCTGTACTGCAGGTTGACTTATTAGGGAGCGAATTCCAAGATTTTGACCCAGTGACGGTGAAGAAATGATGATATATTTCCAAGTGAGGATGGTAAGTGGCTTGGAGGGGGATCTTGCAGGGGGTAGTGTTTTCCACATATAAATAATATAGATGAGAATATAGGAGGCATAGTTAGTAAGTTTGTGGATGACACCAAAATTTGTGGTATTGTGGACAGTGAAGAAGGTTATCTATCTAACAAAAGAGATCTTGATCAATTGGGTCAATGGGCTGAGGAATGGCAGATGTAGTTTAATTTGGATAAATGCAAGGCATTGCATTTTTGTAAAACAAACAAAGGCAGGGCTTACACAATTAATGGTAGGGCCCTGGGTAGAGGCGTAGAACAGAGAGCCCGAGGGGTTCAGGTACACAATTCTCTGAAATTGGAATCACAGGTAAACAGAGTGGCTAAAGGCTTGCCTTCATTGCTCAGATTTTTGAGTATAGAAATTGGAACGTCACGTTGAGGTTATAAAGGACATTGGTGAGGCTTCTTCTGGAGTACTGTGTGCAGTGCTGGTCATCCTGTTATAGGAAGGATATTATGAAGCTGGAAAGGGTTCAGAAAAGATTGACCAGGATATTGCAAGAAATGGAGGGTTTGAGTTTTAAAAATAGGCTGGATACGTTAGGACTTTTTCACTGGAGCATAGGAGGTTCAGGGATGACCTTATAGAGATTTATAAAATCATGAGGGGCATAGATACAATGAGTAACAAATTCTTTTCCCTAATATAGGAGAGTTCAAAACTAGGGGACATATTTTTAAGTTGAGAAAAGAAAGATTTAAAAAGGACACAAGAGGCTTTTTTTACACAGTGGTTCATGTGTGGAATGAACTGCTAAAGGAAGTGGTGGATGCAGGCACAGTTACAACATTCAAAAGACATTTGGATAAGCACATGAATAGGAAGGGTTTGGAGGAATATGGGCCAAACATAAACAGGTAGGGCTAGTTTAGTTTGGGAACATGGTCAGCATGGACTAGTTGGCCTGAAGAGTCTCTTTCCATGCAGTATGACTCTATGCTGCCCTTGTCTTTCAGGATTGCAGCTGTCATGGGTTTGGAAGGTGCTGTCCAAAAAGCCTTGGTGAATTTCTGCACTGCATCTTGTAGATGGTATGTATTACTGCTAATGAGGTTGGTGGTCAGGACAGTGGATGTTTGTGGATGTGGTGCTTATCAACCAGGCTGCTTTGTCCCCGATCAAGCTTATGGTGTTATTGGAGTTGCACTCATCCAGACAAGTATCCCATCACACTCCTAACTTGTGCCTTGCAGATGGTAGACGGGCTTTAGGGAGTGCAGAGTTGAGTTACTTGCTGCAGTATTCCTAGTCTCTGAATTGCTGTTGTTGCCACTGTATATATATGGCAAGTCAAGTTCCGTTTTTGGTCAATGGTAACCCCCAGATATCGATTGTGGGGTAATATAAATAATAGTTTTCTTCCATTTTATTATCAATGTATGTTTCAAAATGATGTAGAGCTAGCATAAGACTCAGCATCTTTTCATCAATAGTTGAAAAATAACTGAGAGACTTCTCACTCCCATCTCGTCATCTTATAGTAAAATATTCCTCCACATAGATGTCACCGCCATCAGGGACCAGTTTGAACGGCTTTGAATAATTCAGCATGGCTAAAACTTGTGCAGTTATCAGCACAATTTTAAATTGTCAAAGGCACTTTAACACTATTGTATCCATTGAAACGGCCTACCTTTTAACAGGTTTATTAGGGATGACACAACAGCACTGAAGTCTGGAGTAAACTTGTGATAGAATCCACTCATACTAATGTAACATAAAACTCATGTTCCAAATTCTAAATAGCATGTACTTTCAGTTCTCTAAGTGCACCATTGCTTTGGCTCACAGTATAGCCCAAACAAATCAGCTTGAGCTTGGAAAATTCACTCTTAACCAAGTTGTAACCAAATTGACTTTTTGTTGTTGATCAAATAATTCAGTCAAATGTTGTTGATGTTCTTCACATTTTGGCTAAAAACAACAAAATGATCAATGTCAACAACACAATTGCACAGTTTATTGATTACTGGTTAACCATTGAAAAGTTGCTGTGTATTTTTTCATTCTAAATTGGCGTGACTTTGCAATGATAAAATCCATCTGAGGTTACAAAAGCTGTTATTTCTTTTACCTCATTCAGTTAAAGAAACTTATCAACATCCTAAAAGGTTCCTCAAAAGCAGGGACTTGAATTAAAGAGATAGTAGGAACTGCAGATGCTGGAGAATATGAGATAACAAGGTGTAGAGCTG